>NW_028037185.1:0-9913 GCF_054177405.1 Leptonychotes weddellii | reverse complement strand
GATCTCTACCTCTGAAACAAATAATACAATATATGTTAAAAAAAAAAAAAAGAAGGAGATAGCAGGATGGGAAGAAAGAAGGGGTAAATCGGAGGGGGAGACGAACCATGAGAGACGATGGACTCTGAAAAACAAACTGAGGGTTATAGAGGGGAGGGGGGTGGGAGGATGGGTTAGCCTGGTGGTGGGTATTGAGGAGGGCACATTCTGCATGGAGCACTGGCTGTTATACGCAAACAATGAATCATGGAACACTACATCAAAAACTATGTAATGTATGGTGATTAACATAACATAATAATAAAAAAATATATTAGTTGTTGTCTGCCTCCTAGGAGCAATAGATATTGGTGGTGCTATCAAAGGATATATAGTGAGGTCACTCAGGAAAGAGTGGCCATTTCTTCAGAAAGGAGATATATAGAGTATATACACATCCTCTTTATATATATAAAATAATCAACCTCTAGCCAATCCAGTAGCAACATTCCATATAATTTCTGTCTAAAGAGTTATATAGATGATTTCAAAATATTCTGATAGAGTTAAATGCAATTTAATTGTGCTTGTTTACCTAACAGTCAATCTTTTTTTTTTAATTTTTTTATGTTATGTTAGTCACCATACATTACATCATTAGTTTTTGATGTAGTGATCCACGATCTATTGTTTTTGTATAACACCCAGTGCTCCATGCAGTACGTGCCCTCCTTAATACCCATCACCGGGCTAACCAATGCCCCCTCCCCCTTCCCCTCTAAAACCCTGTTTGTTTCTCAGGTCCATAGTCTCTCATGGTTCATCTCTCCCTCCAACTACCCCCCCGCCATTTTTCCCTTTCTTCTCCTAATGTCCTCCATGTTATTCCTTACAGCCGATCTTAATAGTTACTGATTACATACTAAGTTGATGTGTAAGTGAAATTCACCTATTTTACAGATAACATCATCAGGAAGACATGGCCGAAGAATGGCACCATATCACAGGGCTGGGAACAGCCCTGAAGGATCACCAATTCACTTGATTAAAACAGAGCTCACATTTTCCCATTTAAAATTTTCCTTAAATTATCCAGATAACCATTTAAAGCACCCCAGAAAGTCTTTCCATTTTTTGGAAATTTATCATTGCAGTAAATCCCAAAGGAATCATCAGGTAATTCTAGAGTCATATGCAGCATAAATTGCAGCATAAATTGACTAGATCATTGCCCATAAAGGGGGTTTGGTAACAATATGTCACCTCAAGAAGAGCTGTTCTTCCTGTAGATTAGTCTTTAAAGTGCTTCGGTTCTCTTTCTAACAAATGGCTTGCATTTAATTGGAGGCCAAATTGAGGGCATAATCCAAATTAGTTATCTAGAGAAGGTAATTATTACACCTCAACTATACAGAACACAGAAGTTGTTTAAACTACCATTCACTCAGCACCCACAATGGGTCAAGTGCCATTTTAAGTACTTTACATATAATGTTGTTAATTCTCACGACAATGCTTTGAAATTGACATTGTACTCATTTTCACGGATGAAGAATCGGAGTTTCCAAGAGGTCAAATAGTATACCTAAAAGTACACAGGTAGTATGATTTGCTTTTGCATTCTCAACTATGATGCAATAAACATTGTGCCGGGCATTTCAGAAGACACGACAATATAAAAGCTATGCTTCCTGATTTCTTTATGAAGGCAAAGTGATGTCAATGCTAATATGTTAGAAGCAAAGTCTTACAGTCATATTTAAAAAAAACATGAGATGGGTGCTGGGTGGCTCAGTCGGTTGAGCGTCAGACTCTTGATTTCCGCTCAGGTCATGATCTCAGGGTCCCCATATCGAGCCCTGTGTCCAGCTCTGTGCTTAGCATGGAGCCTGTTTGGGATTCTCTCTCTCCCCCTCTCCTTCTGCCCCTGCCCCCCACTCGTGCACACTTTCTTTGTCTCTTAAAAAAAAGGAAGAAGAAGAACATGAGGGAAATAAAATAAAAAGAACTTGCTGGGAGACTCCTTGGAAAAGTTGGGAGTTTTGAGAAACTCTGTAAGAATTATTCCTGTAAGTTATCATGAGGGAAAAGAGACATTCTGGGCAAGGGTGCTTAGAAGTCAACAAGTAGATGGGTGAATAGAGAGCATGGTACCTGAGGGATATGGGGTATAAAAAGAGGAAAGACAGTTGGGGGGCAGGACGGCAGATGTCTATTATGGAACCGGGCCCTTCCCAACTACATTGGAGGCTGGGACAATTCTTCCTTCAACATCCATATCATTGGACTTGTTACAGATGAGCTGCTATAATGAAAGCCTTCTGATTAATTAAACATTCTGGATGATTCTGTTATGCTGAGCTCCATGATTCTTCATTCTTCAGTTTTGCTCCCATGGATTCCTGTTTTCAGTGAATAGGTTTGGTTGTTTCCTCTCTGTTTGGCACCATGCATGCAGGAAGTCAACAACCAGAATTGAGAACAAATTACCCTCAACATCTTTTCTGAGTTCTTTAATTTGCTTTATTTTTCATGTGTTGTAAATGTTATTGTATCCACTACAGTTGGGTTTTTTTTTTTTAGATCTGTTTAAAAAATTTTTTAAATCACTTGTAATCTCTGGGGCTTAATTTTTCATTGAGTCAGAGAAGCTGTTACAGGATAAACTTCAGGCAATCAGGAACAATATGTTTGATAAACTCTGCTGTGTTAAATGCTTTGAAGATCATCCCTGAATAAGAGCAGCAGAATGAATTAGTAAGTCCATAGTGAGGCTGCAGGAGAAGTAGCAAGTGTTTACTCACTGGAGTAATTTCTGAGAATTAAACTCAGAACAGACTGGAGGATTCGGTGTTCAGTGTGTGGGTCTTGTTTTGTTAAAACTGTAAAACCATCATCATGGAGACCACGGACCTTATCTTCCTGATTCTGTAGACCTCAGGCTGCTTCTGATGAGTGCTCTTACCAAAATACTCATTGACCTGGGGTATGTCTCGTATTGACAACAACAGTGAAAATGGAACAGAAGTATTGTTAGCTCCCAGCTTCTGTGTACTTACAATAGACCAGAACCTACATTAAATCCTTCAAATGAGTTATTATATTCACTGCTTAACAAACTATAAAGTAAATGTCTTTAACTCCATTTTATATTAGAGAGTTTAATTATCTTAGCAAAGTTATACAGCTATTGAAGGAGCCAGGCTTTTGTCTGATTTAAAGCCCAGGTTCTGGACCATTGTAATATTCTACCTCTCGGATTTGCTTATTCTCTGCCACACCAATGTGGTGTATGTGTGTGTGTGTAAACTCCTCCTCCTATGTATAAAGACACCCATACAAATGTATCTCTGCTCTTTTGAGTATAGAACATTTGGTAACACACAGTGGAAATATCACCATTCATAGTATCTGCAGCTAACTGTAGAGTGCCTTTCTCTTTCCTTCCCACATGCCTTTACAGAGGCAACTGTTTATTACAAAGTTCCGACTATGTCACTACTGCCCTCAGAAAGTGTTACTGGCTCCCTACAGGAAATGCGATCAAGTCTGAACTCCTTGCCCTCCATCAGCTTTCCTTCCATTTAATTTTCCAGCCTTACGTCGCATCACATTTTTCCTCCAATTTGAAATTCTTTTCACAGTAGGGCTGCCACATCCCACTAGTATACATGCAATTTCCTGCCTGTTCACCTTCTTTGGTGACAATGTCCCTTCCACCTGAAATGGCCTCACCTGTCTTAAGTATTAAATATCTTTTAGGACTCAGATAAAACATTTAAGGTAGAATCTGCCTTTGCATTTTCTGATCGTTGGCTACATGTGGTGTAGGTGCACAGTTAGCAGGAAGAGTGGGTCTAGAATTAGGTCCCATAACTCTCATTTTTAAAAAATGTTCTCTGGTATGAGGATTAACATAACAATAAAAAATTTTTTTAAAAAAGTTCTCTGCATTTCAAGCTCTGATTTCGCCCTTAAGTTTGAACCCCACACCTGTTGGGTGGTAGCAACTACCTCAGTGGAGGAAGTATTCAGCTTCCGCCCCCGGCAGCAACCAGAAGAAGTGCAAATCCTGAGTCCTCCCCAAGTGCGTGTAAAGCACCAATTTTAACACTGAAGAAAAAAATTTCCCATATAGCCTTTGTTTGAGTCTACCATTTGTTTCTTCCCAGTGCACAAAATAACAGAGCCCTAATAAGCATAAAGGCTCTGAGGGACTCTAGCGCAAGGGCGTGCATAAAAGAAATCAGCACCAAATAAGTTCAGTTTATTCTTCATCATACAAAACACATTCCTTCAGACTTAACTGTAGCCTTGTGCATACCACTGGACTAAAAATAGACCCAACCTTTATTCCCGGAACAATGTTTGCTTTACTATTGTTACATTCTCCAGGCAGAGTGGTTTTTCCCAAGAGATTACATTCGGGGACCACAAGAACTGAGGTTTTCCCAGAGCTACTCCTCCAAAGCATCCTTCCTCCCAGTCCTTCGTAACTTGAACACAGGCTCTGTCTTTCCTCAGGACACGGACTTCATCAAGCCGATGCTCAGCCCCACACCTGTCTTCTTGTCTGTCAAATGGGAAAAATAACCACTTTAGTTACTGCGCAGATTTCTTGCAGCTCTAATGACATAAATATATGGAAAGATATTTTATGAATTTTTAAACACTGCAAATGCACAGGATGATTATGGTGGTCAGGGCCCCCAAGAGGTAAATTTCTTCAAAACTACTTGCTATGATTTAATACGAGAGAGAGAGAAAGATGTTGGAAAGATTGCTCTAGATGATATTTTTATCCTTTTCACCTGTCGGTCCGGTCAATCGCAGCTCCTGACGTGCCTGCTGTGTCTCTTACTCCCTCTGCCCTGCTGTACTGGCCAGAAAATGTTTCCTGACTGGATTTGACAGTGAAACAAATGCCAATAACTTGTACGAAGTCCATATAAAGTGCAGAGTCGTCATCTTATCGATAATGGGAAATTATTATAAATTATTATTATGAATTTCCTGGTGAGGTGTGAGTCTCTACGGATTTTTCTGGAGGACTCCTGATGAACAGATCCTGCTATGACTGTTACATGACACAGAGAAACCTGTGTAGAAATAATCAAAGTATCAGCCTCTCTCCTAACTAGTTCAAGTATTGTGTACTTCTTTTTATATAACCCAATATAGCGGGAGCTCCTGAAGGTCAATGATAAGGTCTTATAAGTCTTTTATCCATTATAGAGATAATTAATGGCAAAAGTAATTTAGTGATGGTACAGTGTCACTGAATCAACCATTATCAGATCCTGAACTTTCTTGCTCTTAAAGTAGTATAAGAAAGGTGTGGATACACATGCATTGATAGTCCTGTATAAGCAGGGTATGTGTGGGGTCGATAGTGACAAAACTTAGTGGAGCTAAATAGTCCATGTGGGACTGACACCACCGAAACATTGGCATTTTAGAATTAAATTAACCACTCAGAGACAATATAATAACAGCTCCTATTAATACTATCAGCATTAACATTATAGCTTTTTTTCTGTTTTTGGCCTGACTGATAGGAGAATAAGGAAAAAGGAAACTAATATTTATTGCATACCTATTACCTTTCATGCTCCCCCAGGTTCACAGCAATCTTAGGGGGTAGGAAGGGAAGTCAAGATTATGTTAACATGAAGTAGAAAGTGGTGCCCAAGATGACTCATCCCTGCCTTAGACCCCGGTCTTCTGACCCCTGGACAAAAGCTGTTTTCAGTTTTACCTCTAAAAACAAATATCTCATGTTTCATTGCTTTTTATTCAGAAACTTGAAGGTCTTTGTAAACAGAAATTCATTATCAATGGTAAAAGAGCAATGAATTAGGTGGGAATATCATGACCTTTATTTTATGGAGGAATGAGCTCAGGTACAAAGACATGAAAAGACTCAACTTCAGATCAGATGATGATTAGATGGGAAGCCCATATTTATTGCACATCATTCATTCGTCTAACTATTAATTTGATAATTATTTGTTAATGACCTATGAGCCCAATATGGAGAAGAGGCTGGGGATTCAGCAGTGAACAAAGAGATGGAAATCCCTGCCCTCTTGGTGCCCAGATCTTTATGGGAGGCTCAGAGGAGAAAGCGGGTAAGGACAGAAGTTCTGTGCCTGTGTTGAAATTTTTGAATGGCAGAGAAAGTCTCGCTAAGGAAAGACCATATTTCAGTAAAACTCTGAAGGAGGTTGTGGAGGAAAGCCATGCAGATGGAGAGTGCATTCCAGGAGAGGGGGCTGAAAGGCCAGATGCTCGCAGGTGCTAGAGGTTCTGTGGCTGAGACAGAGGAAGAGAGGACGGAAGAGCTGAAAGTGAGCTCACCAAGGTAGCAGTCACTGGGCCTGTGGATGGTGGGAAGACGGGAAGTCTTGCGTGGGCTTGAAGGCTACTACCCCAACGGTGCCTTCCTTGCAAAGACCGGAAGTCATCAGGATGTTTTGAGCAGAGAAGTGACCGTACTTTGACCTAGCTTTTTTTTTTTTTTAAAGATTTTATTTATTTATTTGAGAGAGAGAATGAGACAGAGAGAGAGAGCACGAGATGGGGGAGGGTCAGAGGGAGAAGCAGGTTCCCCGCTGAGCAGGGAGCCCGATGTGGGACTGACCTAGCTTTTAACACAGCATGATCACTCGGGTGGCTGCATTAACAACAGATAAAAAGGGACACTGAAAGTGTGTAGAAATGGAGAATATTTAGCGTAAATCATTAACTCAAGTGAGAGCTTTTGGTGGCACAGACCAGGCTGCCAGTGGGGGAGGCAGTGAGAGGGGTCTATTCTGGTTATGGCATAAGACTGTCGCCCCTGCTCCCTTCCCACTCACATCACTAACACACATGCCCGGAAAAAAACTGAAGTGGATGAAGAAAGCAAAACAATTTTTGGCCTGGAAGGGCAGTCATGGGTAAGCAAGCAGTTCATTTAGTTTTCTCTCCCAGGAGAATTAAGCACAGATAACAACAAAACCCTAATTGCTTGAAACTCTATTTTCAGCTAGATGTGCCAGCAATCATCTTGAAAAAGTCACATATCGCGTGGAATGCAGTGCCATCTGCAATCATTTTTCTATTGTTGATTAGAAGACAGTAATTGTGCAGTTTAGCTGTTCTTTGTACACATGATTGGTATTTGCTTCTCGGGAAAGTCAAGTCACAGAACATTCTGTGGCCAACACTTTGAGCATATTTACTAGGGTGGCAGTGCATCTCAGAAACCACGATAGATTCGTGAGACAGGCTTGCCCCTCAGAGGTCTTGGTCCAAGTCCCAAGTGTCCCTCCATGCCGCCCAGAGACACCAGCACACACTGAGCAGTGTCCCTCCTCAGAGGTGTGGGCTGTAGCCCATGGCACTTCTTACCCAAGCTTTAAGTTTAATCATTCCAACCATATTCCCTTGTGATCTCACTCCTAGAGGAAATAGATGCTTCCTACAGTTTCTACCTCAGTGCTAATTTTTTTTAAGGTTCCCTTTATTTTGCTTTTAAATATACCCAGTAAACACTTTGATATGTAATTAAGAGTTCTTCATATTATAGTCAGACTTTTAAAGTTACTTGTAATTTTTACCCTCCAGGACCCTGATTGAATCAGAAGTCGAAACCAAGATTGTCCCCGGAAATGGTCCCTCAAAGATGGAATTTTGTAATTGATTTGGTGACACCCTTGGGCTTGAACTCAGTGCTGAGCTTCTGGCCATGGTAAATGGGATGCTAGTAATTTGTGGAATGATTAAGTGGTATCACACTTAATCAGCTTACCTGTGATTGATTACATTGATGTGCCTGCTGAAGTAAGTGCCTCATGGTACCAAATGTCTCCACACTTCTGCGAATTCCTTTGTAAAGTTACATGTTCACAGGTTCTGGGGAATGGGATATGGACATCTTTGGGGGCACATTATTCAGACTGTCACAAGAGCACAGCATTAATTCCATGATTTTCCATGGAATTGGCCTTGTGAAAATATCAGATAGACTAGGTTTGAAAGTCACCAGGTAGAATGAAAGAGCTGAACTCTTTTAGATTGTCAAAGATAGGAGAGGAAGAAAGGAACTGTTGCAGATCAAAGGAGATTGATAAAACATGATGACTAAATATAACACACACGCACACGCACAGAGCATTCTGGAACACATAGAGGATTCTGTTTGGGTAGGTAGTAAAATCTGGATGGAGTTTGTGAATTGGATGACAGTGTTATATTTATATTGATTTCCTGATTAGGAAGGTGGTATGGTGGCAAAGTAGAAAGCATCTTATCTTGAGTGGTCTCATAGTGAAGTATTTTTACTGCTGGGGCATCATTTCAGAGAAAAGTTGTGTGTGTGTGTTTGTGTATAGAAGAGAATGGGGGGAGGACAAATGTGGGAAAATAACAAAGAATCTGAGTGAAGAACATAAGGGAATTCTGTTATTATTATTGTAATCTTTTGTAAGCTTGAAAACATTTCAAACTAAAAATAAATTAAGGTAAAAAATACAAATTATCAATATCAGTAATAAAAAGACAATATCACTACAGATCTCATAAACATCAAAAAGATAAAAAGGAGGATATTATGAAGAATTTTATACAAATACATTTGATAATGTTGGTAAAATAATTTCCTCAAAGAGCCAATTTATTAAAACAGACAGATGAAGAAATAGATTTGAATAGCCTGATATCTACTAAAACACTGACTCTGTTATTTAAATTCTTCTTATAAAGAAAACTACAGAATGGGGGGAAATATTTGCAAATCATCTATCTTATAAGGGGTTAATATCCAAAATATATAAAGAACTCATACAACTGAAGACCAAAAAATCTGATTAAAATATGGGCAGAGGGGTGCCTGGGTAACTCAGTTGATTAAGAGTCTGCTTTCACACCCAAGAAATTCTAATGTGCTGCTCAGTTTGGGAACACTATGGTGTTCTGCTGGAGGTGGAAGAAGTCCCAGAATTTTGTCTCAGATTCAGGAAATTTTATACTCAAACCCACCAAATGACAGCACAAACATGAAATATGAACATCTTAATCTTAATGGTTCATATTTGACTGATCTCCTCAATGTCAGAGGGTTCTGCCCTTATCTTCATCTACCTGGTGACAAAGAAGTTTGGTGTGATGAAACCAGGTGCAGATGGCAGCAGGGATAATGGGAGACAATGGGGTGCTTCGCGGTAAGAACACAGGTAGCCAAGTGCGTACATGTGTATCTAGGTTTGCCATTGACCAGCAGCAGGTCTTGGCCAAGTGAAATTTTGTCAGCCTGTTTTTCTGTACTATGAAATGTAGATAACTACAAACTATATTCACAGTGACTGGAACTTAAGAAATGTTCCCTAAATATAAACCAAATAAAGAAAAAGATCATTTGAATTCTTACTCTTTATTGTAGATTCCAGTCTCCAGATGGAAAACCAATGATGAGTAAAGGGATAATTATTTTTTTGTGTGTGGAAAAATACCTGTATCTGGGATATATGTTGTAGGGAAATGGAAAATATAGTTATGGAATGGCTCAATATTTCTCATATCTTATTTGGCCTTGAACCAGCTGAGGCCTGGTTTCAATCACTTTACATTGGAATTTTGGTAACATCTACTTGACTATATGACTCCTTTGAATCAAAAGAATGTAACATTTGGACAAAGTCCTAATAATTATTAAAATGCTAGGTAAATAGTCGATATCATTATCTGATTCTTTTGTGAGTTCAAAACTATTGCTTATATATGTATCACTGACATTACATGAATTAGAAATAAAATATGTTACAAAGAAGTAAATGTGAATTGAAAAGAAAGTTTTCATAGAGATTGGATAGTTTTATGAGTTTGTTTCATTTTTCTTATACAATGTTTGAACTTAAGAGGAATAAAAATTATGATTCTCAAAAAAAAAAAA
>NW_028037184.1:0-511 GCF_054177405.1 Leptonychotes weddellii | reverse complement strand
TGTTGGACCAATATTAACTGGGGTGACAGGAGCAAACCCAACACCCGGCAGGCTCGCCTGTCTCATTCACATGGCCAATCCAGGATTCTCCAATGGGAGGGCAAGCCTCAATACACAGAAGTCTTGTAAACCTTTATTTACATACATTTGTTTATATCACATGGCCTGGGTCAGATTCAAGAGGTGCAGAAAGACTCCTCTCCTTGATGGGAGGATCAGTGATCCTATTACAAACAGGAGACATGCCAGGACAGGGAAGATTGGGAGCCAGAAGTGAGCATGTGCAGGTACACACACACACACACACACACAGCACTCAGGAGTTTAATGCAGTCCTTAGCATAGTAGACACTCAGACATTTATTTTGATGACTGCCTCTACCGTAAGATTCAAGTTATATCAAGTAGCCAGACATTTATAAGCCCAAGGATCATATGAGTCTCGAGATTACTTATTACATCAAGATTACCGATTTGTTTATCTTGAACACTCTTCACTAAGGTAACAGCA
>NW_028037183.1:0-511 GCF_054177405.1 Leptonychotes weddellii | reverse complement strand
TATAGAGAACATGTGAGGTGAAGACAATGCCTAGAGATGATTCTTAGATCAGGCCCTACATACTCAGAGCAATCCTAAAGGAAAGGATGCTCGATACACAGTTTGCTTTCATGATGAAAGCAGGTACAACATGTCAGGGCACCCCATTTCTCAGTAATCACTGTGTCCAAGAGAATTGAGTGAAGGGGCAATGAAAACAAGATAGCTTGAAAGATTCCTTTTCCAGTTCTTGAGGGCCAACTGGGAAACTGGAAAACTTGGTAAGAAAACAATTTCCTTTCATCCTCACTCCCCAACAGAGGGGCATATGAAGCCCAAGAGCACATGGGCTGGATACAGCAGGAGTTCAGTCAATACTGAAGAATGCATGGGTAATTACATAAGTGAAATCCAACAGGTCTTTATTGGCTCATGTACTTAATTTGGTGGGTGTTTGTGAAGACTTAATGATGAAAGGTGCCCAACACAGTGTCTAGCACAGGACTGCTCTTCATTTTCTTTAGTTCTAGGA
>NW_028037182.1:0-511 GCF_054177405.1 Leptonychotes weddellii | reverse complement strand
GTCAGCAAACTGGCTGTGAATAAGGCAGCTCTCTTATCTTTCACTTCTTGATGGTGGTTGCATACTGTTTTTAGACATTGATGAAATTCTCTTAGCTTCCCCGCCCCCGCCCCCAGTCCTCAAACTCTCACAGAAGTGAAAGTAACTAAGAAATTTAATATCCAAACTCCAATTCGTTCCCAGACCCTTAGGGGTCCCACGGCCAACTTCATCCAAATTATCAAAACAGTAGCCCGTGTCGAAAGGGAAGTCCCACCAGACTGACTCAATGTCCTCCTTTGCTAGCCACCCTAAAACCACTCTCCCACCCCATCCCCCCTCTCCACCCTTCCCATCCCCGCACCCCCCCTAGTCTCCCTTCAACTTCATTCATCCATTCATCCCACATTCACAGGACGCTTTCTAGGCTTAGAAGCCCGTGGACTGATGCACGTTCCCTCCCGCTAAAAGGCTGGGTTTGGCGAGAGGCCGACCCGAAAGAAAAACGACAGGTAAAAGTGCCCGCCCTCTT
>NW_028037181.1:0-511 GCF_054177405.1 Leptonychotes weddellii | reverse complement strand
CCTTTGTGCTGCATCTCAGCCCCTGCCCTACTGTGAGATATTAAGTGCTTTGACTAGCCTGTGCCTCCCAACCCAGAGGGTAAACCGAGGATAAGAAATCTACTCTGGGGACGCCTGGGTGGCTCAGTCGTTAAGCGTCTGCCTTCGGCTCGGGTCATGATCCCAGTGTCCTGGGATCCAGCCCTGCATCAGGCTCCCCACTCAGCGGGAAGCCTGCTTCGCCCTCTCCCACCCCCCCGATTGTGTTCCTGCTCTCACTGTGTCTCTCTCTGTCAAATAAATAAATAAAATCTTTGAAAAAAAAAAAAAGAAATCTACTCTGACCCCCACAGAAGAGGAGGTGGAGGGAATGAGATCATGGACTAGAGGGAACATGATTTACCAGGTAGACTGCGCTAGAGAACAAGGATGGGGGCTTAACAGGTATCTTCCGGGCAGCAGGTGTAAGAGCTAGGGAGGAGGAGGGGAAGAGGGAAGGAGGGAAGAAGGAAAGAGACCAGCTCCCCTAATC
>NW_028037180.1:0-511 GCF_054177405.1 Leptonychotes weddellii | reverse complement strand
AGAGAGAGAGAGAGTGAGAGCACAAGCTGGGAGACAGTGTGAGGGAGAAGCAGGCTCCCCACTGAGCAGGGAGCCCAATGCAGGACTCGATCCCAGCACCCCAGGAACATGACCTGAGCTGAAAGCAGCCGCTTAACCGACTGAGCCACCCAGGTGCCCCTGTCTTGTCTTTTTGATAATAGTCATTCTAACAAGTGTGAGATTCTCTTATTATATTTTTAGAGCTTTTGAAATAAATAGGAATGTCATATGTTTTCATTCCTAAAATCAGAATGTGTGCCTTATCTTTTTAAAATAATAACAGTCTTTCCAGAGTTTTATCAAAAAATTTTTAAAGATTTTATTTTATTTATTTTATTTTTTTAAAGATATTATTTATTTATTTGAGAGAGAGAATGAGATAGAGAGCATGAGAGGGGGGAGGGTCAGAGAGAGAGGCAGACTCCCTGCTGAGCAGGGAGCCCGACGTGGGACTTGATCCCGGGACTCCAGGATCATGACCTGAGCCGAA
>NW_028037179.1:0-511 GCF_054177405.1 Leptonychotes weddellii | reverse complement strand
CCACCCTTCCTCCCTTCCTTCCTTCCACCCTTCCTCCCTTCCTTCCTTCCACCCTTCCTCCCTTCCTTCCTTCCACCCTTCCTCCCTTCCTTCCTTCCACCCTTCCTTCCTCCCTTCCTTCCACCTTCCTCCCTTCCTTCCTCCCTTCCTTCCTTCCACCCTTCCTTCCTTCCTTCCTTCCACCCTTCCTCCCTTCCTTCCTCCCTTCCACCCTTCCTTCCTCCCTTCCTACCACCCTTCCTCCCTTCCACCCTTCCTTCCTCCCTTCCACCCTTCCTCCCTTCCTTCCTTCCTTCCTCCCTTCCACCCTTCCTTCCTCCCTTCCACCCTTCCTTCCTTCCTTCCACCCTTCCTCCCTTCCGTCCTTCCTTCCTTCCGAGAGCCTTGGCCGTCTATCCTGTGCCGGTGGACAGTGAACACAAAGAAATGAACCTGGGGGAGATAGGAAACACCTACTCAGACGGCCAACCTTAAAATCACAGTGGGGGAAAGTGGGCGGGAGCCCAACAGC
>NW_028037178.1:0-511 GCF_054177405.1 Leptonychotes weddellii | reverse complement strand
CTCAGTCAGTTAAGCCTCTGACTCTTGATTTTGGCTCAGGTCATGATCTGAGGATCATGAGATTGAGTCCCCCACTGAGCTCTGCACTGGGTGTGGAGCCTGCTTAAGATTCTTTCCCTGCCGGGCGCCTGGGTGGCTCAGTTGGTTAAGCGACTGCCTTCAGCTCAGGTCATGATCCCAGGGTCCTGGGATCGAGTCCCGCATCGGGCTCCCTGCTCTGCGGGGAGCCTGCTTCTCCCTCTCCCACTCCCCCTGCTTGTGTTCCCTCTCTCGCTGTGCCTCTCTCTGTCAAATAAATAAATAAAATCTTTAAAAAAAAAAAAAAAAAAGATTCTTTCCCTGCCTTTGCCCCTCCCTCCACCTCATGCATGCACATGCGCTCTCTCTCTCTCTCAAAAAAGAAAAAAAAATGGGCAAAGGACTTAAATAGACATTTCTCTAAAGAAAACATACAAATGACCAGTAGGTATATGAAAAGATACCCAACATCATGAATCATCAAGGAAATGCA
>NW_028037177.1:0-511 GCF_054177405.1 Leptonychotes weddellii | reverse complement strand
ATTAATTATTCTGATGTTTGTGTGCATCTCAAACACATCTCAAATATGTAGTAGTTTCTCCATCCCAACTTCTATCATTCTAGTACAAGTTACCACTTCTTTCCTCTAAATTGCTTCACTATTCTTGGGTCTCCCAACATCCGTTCTTACTTCCTTTTCAATTCACTTTCTATACTGCAGTTAGAGTGTTCTAAGAATACTGCTCTGGAAAAAAATGCTACTCTGATCAGATATTATTCCTTCCTTAAAACCCCTCAATATCCTGTTTCTTTTTTTGTTTTTTAAAAGATTTTATTTATTTGATAGAGAGACAGAGAAAGCAAGTACAAGCAGGGGGAGCTGCAGAGATGAGGGAGAAGCCAGCTCCCCACCGAGCAGGGAGCCCTACATGGGGCTTGATCCCAGGACCCTGGGGTCATGACCTGAGCCGAAGGCAGACACTTAACCAACCGAGCCACCCAGGTGCACCATATCATCCTTGTTTCTCTGGTACAATCATCAGAGTAATTAA
>NW_028037176.1:0-511 GCF_054177405.1 Leptonychotes weddellii | reverse complement strand
AAGGTGGGGTGGGCAGGACTGAGCTGGGGGCTCTTGAGACTCGATGCCTCCCCTGGCTGAACTGCGGTCAGGCCACGTGGGCACCCCAAATAGTCTTGGCTCCTGTGTTTGGGGGCTGCCCACCCAAGCCAGGCGCTCCCCACGCATCCTCATCTCTTGCAAATACCTGGCTCAGGCCTCTGGATGCAGCTGCCATTTTTCAGGAAAGGCCAAAGCTAGAGCACATGGAACCCCCCTCCGCCGCCCCCCTGCAACCCCGGGGCGGGGCGGGGTGGGGGGAGTCTGCAGGTCAGAGGGCACAGGATCTGCAGCAGACAGACTGCAAGGAAGAGAAACAGATGGAGCAGGAAACAGAAAGGGAAAGAGACAAAAGAAATGGAATTTTTAAAAAAATGGGCAAGACAAAGTATCCTCTCTAGGGACACCCGTGGAGGTGATAAGATGAGAAAGAAACAGAAGTGATGACCCTGGAAATCAGGGTAGTGGGTATGCTGGTGGGGGGGGAGCTGGG
>NW_028037175.1:0-511 GCF_054177405.1 Leptonychotes weddellii | reverse complement strand
TTCTCTCTCTCAACTGAGTCTTGATCCATGTCTACAGGGAGAACATTCCGAGGGCTGGAAACTTGCAATTAAGGCCAGAATAGACTTCAAAGGGAGGAAGCAAGGTTTCTATGAACTTGAGTGCCAGCAGCAGTTCCTGGTGAGAAATGACTGCCCGTGCACCTGCCCCAGCTGTGTGTGTGTGTGTGTCTGTGTGTCTCTGTGTGTGTGTCTGTGTGTGTGACTGTGTGTCTGTGTGTGTCTCTGTGTGTGTGTTTGTGTGGCTCTGTGTGTGTCTGTGTTTCTGTGTGTGTCTGTGTGTTTGTGTGTGTTGTGTGCGTGTGTCTGTGTGTGTTTGTGTGGCTCTGTGTGTGTCTGTCTGTGTTTCTGTGTGTGTCTGTGTGTTTGCGTGTGTCTGTGTGTGTGACTCTGTGTGTGTGACTGTGTGTCTGTGTGTGTCTCTGTGTGTGTGACTGTGTGTCTGTGTGTGTGTGACTGTGTGTCTGTATGTGTGTCTGTGTGTGTGACTGTG
>NW_028037174.1:0-9913 GCF_054177405.1 Leptonychotes weddellii | reverse complement strand
GCCTGGGTGGCTCAGTCGTTAAGCGTCTGCCTTCGGCTCAGGTCATGATCCCAGGGTCCTGGGATCGAGTCCCACATCGGGCTCCCTCCTCGGGGGGAAACCTGCTTCTCCCTCTCCCCCTCCCACTGCTTGTGTTCCTGCTCTCGCTATCTCTGTCTCTGTCAAATAAATAAATAAAATCTTTAAAAAAAAAAAAAAAAGAACCACTTCCTGGTGATCTATTTCTCCAACATTTTTAGGCATAATCTTGGAAATTCTATCCCTGAAGAAAAATTGAGAAAACCTACAAGTGTTTTAAAATTGCGACTTGAAACAGAAAGTGCTTTATATCCTTAAATACAGCGTTTTCTGCCATGCGTGCCTCCTGGGTAGGGTTAGTCTCTGCACACATTGTTATGGAAATATTTCCTTTCCCTCACATCTTATTCTTAGTTATGTTCTTTTTGTTCAAACATTTAAATTTGAGCTAGATTGGGGAAGAAGAGAATTATTATTCCTGACAAAACATTATTTAGAAAGAATGATTTATTTTTTTTCCCAAGCATATGTAGGAAGTAAATTTATTTTTAAAAAAAGGCACAAAGGCACCCCTAGGCTTAGCAAATAAGAATATTTAAATATTTTAAACATCTATTTATAGTTTATTATTTAAACGTACTTATTCCCCTTAATATCCTAGAGAGATAAGGAATGTTTATTTGCCCAGGAGGAGATACCCACAGGCGATATGTACATTCACAACTGGGTTTAAAAACGCTTCTTTCAGGGAGATCTTAGGATCTTTTGCTACAATATCACCTGAGATGCTTATTAGATACGCAGATTCCTGATCTTCTATAAGAGCTACACAATCAGAACCTTGGGAATGGAACCAGGAAACATGCATTTAAAAAAACCCCAAACTTCCCCTCTCCCTGCCTCCATGAACCGATACATTCTAATGCAGGAGTTAGCAATCTTTTTCCAGAAAGGACTAGAGAGTAAATATTTTGGAGTTTGAGGACTACACTTTCTCTGTTGCAACTCCTAACTCAGCTGTTGTACCACAGAAACAGAGACACTCTATAAACCACTGGGCAGGGCTGCATTCCTATAAAACTTCACTCATGCACATCTCCATTTGATTTCACAAAAGTCCAACGTCATGAAATATTACTCTTCTTCTGACTTTTTTTTTTTTTTTTTTTTAGATTTTATTTGACAGACACAGTGAGAGAGGGAACACAAGCAGGAGGAGTGGGAGAGGGAGAAGCAGGCTTCCTGCCGAGCAGGGAGCCGGATGCGGGGCTCGATCCCAGGACCCTGGGATCACGACCTGAGCCGAAGGCAGACGCCCAACGACTGAGCCACCCAGGCGCCCCTCTTCTTCTGACTTTTTAAAAAAGATTTTATTTACTTATCTGAGAGAGGGAGAGAACAGGAGGGAGGGGCAGAGAGAGGGAGAAGCCTCAAAGCAGGGTCCAACACGGGTCCCACGTGGGGCTCATCGCAGGGTCCAACCCGGGGGCTCATTGAGGGGTCCCATTCCAGGACCCTGAGATCATGTCCTGAGCTGAAGGCAGATGTTTAACTGACTGAGCCACCCAGGTGCCCCCTTCTTTTGACTTTTAAAAAATAATTTAAAAATGTAACAACCATTCTTAGCTCTGCTGCTCTAAGCTGCAGTTTGCGAACCCTTGAAATTGGAGGACAGTCAAGCCAGAATGATGGTCAATGATGAACATGCGGCATTCATAAATATTTATCCAGAGCACAAGATAGCTATGGTATCTTCTTACTTCAAAGAGAAGAGCACCCTAGTTCTTTCTATTTAGTCATTCTACATTTTTAGCAAAATGTTAATAACTTCAACCAATCATTTGTACATGTTCAATTCTTATAGCTCTTATGAATGAGTAGCAATATTTTCTCAACCTATACATCAAGCAAATTAAAATAAGTGGCTACGGTCTCACATCTTATGCCTTTTCTAACAGAGGGTAAAGGAAAGTGACGAGACCATGATTGTGGGCTGATGGTGTGGACAAATCCATTCCTGCATCATCACCAGCGTAGTCGTGAGGGGCACCATTCCACACTAACAACACTTTTTCCTCATTTGTTTCCAAATCTTTTCTGCTACTATCACTTCAAAAGGCTATATAGTAAACTGTTGTTGTCTTGCAGATTCATGTGTAACAGGATGACTGAAAGAGATACTAATTTGCCCTATTTCCCTGTGTTTTTCCCACCTCCAATGAGAAAACCTCACTGAAGTTTCTACTACGGAGCCTGAAACAGAAGTTATCTGTAGACACCCAATCCTGGTCTTATATTCTAAAATCTTTGTTTACTGAGAAGATGATGTTGGTTTGTTCTAGAGAGGAGGAAAAAGGAGATCCTGCTCTTGCATGGAGAAGAAACTAAAGCAAGAAAGAATGGATATATTGAGCATCTCAAGACTACCGCCAAGACTTGACCCAAATCCCAGAACCCAAGCTTGACCCCAAAGTGGTAGCCAAGGAGTACTGTTGCGTTGGACAATGAGCTTATCAGTCGTGACCAGACTGAACAGATGACCAGAGGAATGCTTGCACTGTACAAACCTTCATCTTCACACAAATCTGGAAGCAGAGAGATAGTGATAGAGCATCACCACCTTGGTGAATGGGATTAGGAGTTAGATTTAATAAGATTGGAATAAAATTCATCCCTACTCAACAAGGATTTGTTTATCAGTTGAGTATAATTTAGATTTAGCTTATCTACTTTCTTGTGACAATTTTTTGAGATAAATTATATCCACATCATTAATTCTATATCAGCAATCTCAGAAATTTTAGCAATAATAATCAATTTGAGTAAAGTGATTTATTTCAATGACTGTGGAAAAATATAACATTTATGCAAGAAGGCTTAATAATATGAACAACCCGGAATAAGAAAATAGATTCTGATCAGATTCTGATATTTCTATGATATTGAGCACTACTATGAGGTATAACTGAAAAAAGGAAGAGTGCGTAGTTGACAGTTTAGATGAGGATCTCTTGGCAATGAAGATAGTATGTAAGAGTCCTGCACAGGGGAAGAACAGGTAAAGTTGAATGAATGGTAAATTATTTAAAAGATAATTGAACCACAGGACTTTTCTTCCATTTTGATTTATCAAATTAGCAATTGCTATTGTTTGACTTTGAGGAAATTAAATTTACTCACAGAGATTGGTTAAGGCAAGACTGAGTTTGTTGGTGTAAGAGGTAGACGGTGCTGATGCAATTATTACCTAGTCTTCTCTATGGAGCATACTTTCAAAACCTCCTTTGCCACTTTGTAATTATAATGTCATAAAGAATTCACCAATGCTTTTGCACGAACTCATGTTTTGTTAATTGTAATGACACGTGAACAGGTGTATAGATACATGTGAAAGGCATTGTTTCATCAGCAGACAACCCATGAGAGAGATGTGGGTGAGGGTGCTCATGGTGACCCATGCCCTCTATAGCTCAGTCAAGCTCCTAACTTCTTGACTTATCTCCCCTCTTACTGTTTGTGTGATCATTGCCACATAAACAAACCATTTAATTTCTTGGGTCTTCAGATTTTTCATTTGTAAATTCATTTCCGAATCTAGCTTATCAGGATCTCCCATGTCTTAAAAAACATGGTCTCTCTGTCTGACTTCCCAAAATTCTTATTCAGTATGCAGTGAAGAATGAACGTTACCTAAAGAGTGGTCTGGGGGTGCCTGGGTGGCTCAGTCTGTTAAGCATCTGACTCATGATTTCAGCTCAGGTCATGATCTCAGGGTCCTGAGATGGAATTCTGAGTTGGGCTCCACTAAAATTCTCTCTCTCCATCTCCCTCTGGCCCTCGCCCTTGTTTGCCTTTACTATCTGCTACTGAGAAGTGATCTCTAGGCATCTCTAGGCACCAGGAGTGTCCTGCCTGATAGGCATGTCTTTGTCTGCCCGGGACTTTGGCCACTGGACAGTCTAACAATGCACTTACAATGGGGACCTAGGAGGGTAAGCAATATTAATTTCAACCTCTGGAGGAGCTGGAGAAAAATTGGTTTTAGCCCAAACACCCAGGAGGGGCTGGAGAATAAAGCTCAGCCGTGCAGGCAGGATGCGATTGAGCCCTCACAAAACCCCCAGACATCAGAAGTCTGGGTGAGCTTCCGCAGTTGACTTACCATGAAGGGATGGTAATGCGTCCTAATCCTATCCTATCAGTGATTTCCTCTGGCTGGTTCTAATTTGCATCCTTTGCCTCTAAAAAACGTGACCACGAGCGTAAGAGTTGTCAAGTGAGTTCTGCAAGTCTTTCTAGTGAGTTACTGAACCTGAGCGTGCGTGTGGAGACCCTCAAATGCATAGTCAGCTGGTGGCAGCAAAGGCAGTTCCTGAACTTGCCGCTGATGTCTGTGGTGATGGTCTTGTGGGGATTGTTTCTTCAGACTTTGAGTTTGTCTCACTCATTGCATTCAGTACATTCGAAAGGAGCTAGAAATTGTTAAAAAGAATTTGAAGGGCACTGCTGAACTATATTATATTGAAGGTCCTTTGCAGGTCTAGACTTTCTTTCTTTATATATTTTATCTATTTGGCTTATGCACTTGTTTAGTATTTGGATCTCAAGTGCAGAAAGTTGAGTGATCTGTGCTCCTTACTTCATGGAGTGCTATGATTCTTGGGTTTGTTGTATTCTCTATTTCATTGACTTACTCTCATATGTGTGTTCTTTGTTTCCAACTCGTTCCTTTGAGTTTATCTTCTTGTTCTTTTTTTTTTCAACTTCTTAAGTTTCTTAGCTCATTTTTTCCCACCTTTCTAGCTCACCAAATAATTCATCACAAGCTACATGATGTTTAGGATGTGTTGCACACATTTTGACATGTAGAATTCTACTGTTCAGCTTAGATATTCCATAATTCCCCATGTAATTTACTCTTTAACCCAAAACTCATCTAGTAATAATCTCTTGAGTTTCCAGGTATGTGAAATTTTGTTCAATCTTTTGTTGTTGTTGTTGTTATTGATTTCTAATTTTGTTAAACTTAAAGTCAGAGATCTTGGGTCATTGTTGTCTAAATTTATTATGTCATTAGAAATAGCAAAATGGTGATTTTGTGATTCTCATTCCTTCTGCCTTTATGAGCTGGAATTCTTTCGTATGGAAGACATATCCCTCAGCAACCATTTTCTTACCCTGAAATAGAGTTGGCAAAAGTAATTCAGAATGAATGTTTGATTTTCTTGTCTTTATCAATTTTCAGAATCATGGGCTGGTGTCCTAGCAACCTCCAATGGTGACCAATGTGTGTATTTTAATACCAAGAACGCATGCACATAAATATGCTCGAAGCATCTCCGTTTATTGTCACGATTCTTTTTCATGCTCCAATTTCTCCCTCTTAGGCCAACGGAAGCACCTTTAGGTGAGTTCCTGTGTCCTTTTAATAGATTTCTGTTAGTCTTTGATAACTTCCTTATTTTCTGGCATAACAAAAATTTATGCCAGAAAGATATAAATGTATGAACTTTCCACCCCAGACCTGGCATCAGCTGTACATCTATGCGCCCAGGCCCCTTTCATGGGAATTATTTTGGGAGAGCATAGGTGAGGAGCTAGCAGTGATCCTAAGCTCCTTGCTCCTAGTCTGGAAGAGACATACGATTTTAAAAGCCAAACACATCATAAAACTGTGCTGATATTTCCAATTCAAATTCAGTACTATAAGATTTTCAGTGTATCTATTTTATGTTATTTGCTCAGAAATTTACTTCTCTCCTTCTATCCCAGAGGTAACCAATTTATTATTTATCTTACATTGTTTCTTTTGAAAAAAAAATATATTGCCTTCCCCCCTTACTTACTGGAGAGTTTGTAAAAAGTAACCATTGTCAGGGCACCTGGGTGGCTCAGTCAGTTAAGTGTCTGCCTTCAGCTCAGGGTCCTGGGATTGAACCCCGTATCGGGCTCCCTACTCAGTGGGGAGTCTGCTTCTTCTCTCCCTCTGACCCTCCCCCTGCTCATGCTCTCTCTTTATTTCTTTCTCTCTCTCTCTCTCAAATAAATAAAATCTTTAAAAAAAAGTAACCACTGTCTCCACTTTGCCTCTTTCATTAACAACATAGCTTGGAGATCATATCACTTTCTGGAGCTCCTCTGTGGTGCTTGTTACATTTGGTTGCATGTTTTCCATCTTGTGGATATGTTCAAGTTTTTCAACTGTTCTGTTGGTGGTCATCTGGGTTGCCCCCAATATTTTGCTCTGAGAAATAAATGCTGAAAAGGTACCCTGTGTAAATTTCATCTTGTATTTTTGTCAGTGCGTCTTTGAGATAGACTTCAAGGAGTAGGACTGCTGGGTCAGAGTTAATTCATATAGAACTTTTCTATATAGAGACAAATCCTTTTCCAAAGTGTTGAATGATTTTGCATTCCCACCAGCAGTGTGCAAGCACACACATTTCCCCATGGTCTCACTAATAAAATATGTTGTCAAATATTTGGATTTTTACTGGGTTTATAAATAATGCACAGTATCTCAATGAAATTTAATATACTTTCTTTTCCCTATGCACAAGACTAATTAACTTTTTTGGGATATCTCTTTCTTCTTATAGTTTTGTTAGTTGTTTCTTTATATTTTGTGAGGCAATATTGTCAGGTCAATAAATGTTTATAAAAATAATATCCTAAGATCTGTTGTTATTTTATTATTTAATGTCAGCTATGAAATTTTTACCTTGAGTTTTTACTTTTTGTGATTTTAAAATCACTATCTTGGTTTTCTTATGGCTTACCTCTGTCTGGTTATATCTTTCTCAATTCCTTGACTTACAAACCTCCTGGATCCTTTGGTTTTAGCTGGGTCTCTTATAGACAACATATTGTCCAATCTGTTGTATTGAGGATTCCAGGTCTGAGAATGTCTTGATCACAGAGTGTAACCATTTATATATTCCCGTAAGTCTTACAGTCAGATTTACTAAGGCATTTTTTTATGTGTTTTTTGAACCATATGTTTAAATTTTTCTTTTTCTGTTTTTTAAATAGATCAATATTTTATTCTTTTGGTTTAAAAATTATGTTTTGGGCACCTGGATGGCTCAGTTGGCTGAGCGTCTGCCTTCAGCTCAGATTATGATCCCAGGGTCCTGGGATCGAGTCCCACTTCGGGCTCCCTGCTCAGCAGGGAGTCTGCTTCTCCCTCTCCCTCCTGCTCTATGCTCTCGCTCTCTCTCTCAAATAATTAACTAACTAAATCTTTAAAAAAGAATAAAAATTATGTTTTATTTTTTATGCTTATGGTAAGTACCCCTTGTTTTTTAAAGGCCCATAGTTATTTACATTTTTTTCCATGAATTTTTAGGCTTATCAATATCTGTATCTGTATCTGTATCCCTAAACAAAACAAAACCAAACACAATTAAAACCGAACTCTAGCCTGGTCTTTTACCCCCAGACAAACTCATCCTTTCCCCTGATCTGCTTTTCTGCCTTTAACCTGAACAGCACATGGTAGTAAGCTATTTATTCATTGGTAATTACATGAAATATATATTTCATAGAATCTAAATTTATTTTCCTTATTTTTTAGAAGATTTTATTTATTTATTTGAGAGAGAGAAAGAGAGCATGAGTGGGGGAGAGAGAGCATGAGGAGGGGGGCAGAGGGAGAGGGAGAAGCAGGCTCCCCACTGAGAGGAGAACCTGATGTGGGGCTCGATCCGGGGATTCCAGGACCGTGACCTGAGCCGAAGGTAACCGACTGAGCCACCCAGGCGCCCCGTATTTTCCTTATTTCTGACCTGTTTCTTTTATGAGAGTTTTGTCTACTGAAACTTCTGTAGATGCACATGATTGATAATATAATTAAGTGGGAAAATTCTTGTTTCAGTGTTATCAAAACTGAAAATACTTACTCCATTGTCTTTTAGCATCTTCTGCTGCTGATGAGAAGTCTATGTCTGCCTGATTCTCACTTTGTGGTTGGTGATCTGCCTTCTCCTTCTGGAAGCTTTTAGCCAGACGGGCAGCAATGACTTGCCCTGTACCTGCCCTGGGTTCTGACTGAGGAAGAAAACGTCTCCAGAAAAATGCTCTCCCTCAACCTATTCCACACAGGCTCCTCCCCGCCCCCGTTCTGGGACATCATTTTCTGCATTCCCCAGGAAACAACCACCTGCTCTCTCCCCAGGGCTGTCAAGCCGCTTTCCTGTCACTGTCTCGCTCCTCCCGACTTTGCCTCATGTCTGTGGATCTCCAGGGCTGAGCACGGGGGAGAGGCCTGGTTGCCCCCCGTTTGTGGACATCATGAAAGGGACGGGAGCAGCCCCGATTTCTAAGTGAGATCTCTCATTTGAAACCTTAGGCAAGTAGTCCAGTGTGAGCACACGATTCTAAGCCAGAGTTATATAACTTTTGTTGTTGTTTTTGGGGTGCCTGGGTGGCTCAGTCGTTAAGCGTCTGCCTTCAGCTCAGGTCATGATCTCAGGGTCCTGGGATGGAGCCCCACATCCGGCTCCCTGCTCAGCAGGAAGCCTGCTTCTCCCTCTCCCACTCCCCCTGCTTGTGTTCCCTCTCTCGCTGTGCCTCTCTCTGTCAAATAAATAAAAAAAAATCTTTAAAAAGAAAAAAAAATAACTTTTGTTGTTGTTTTTAACACTATCACTTGATCCTTTCAATATTCCAAAAAACCTACATCTATTTCCTTGATACATGATAATTACAAATTACAAAATGATATTTGTAACAGAGACAATCAAGTTTCTCTTATTATTAAAAATATTTTTCATCAGTTTGGTTGTTTTCTTTATTATTATGCCAGATAACAAGCTACATTTATTTTTTTAAATTTTACTTATTTATTTATTTGTATGTTTTTTTATTTATTTTAGGGGGAAGGAGGAACAAGGGAAGAGGGAGGGGACAGAATCTCACAGACTCCCAGCCAGGCTGGAACCCCATGCAGGACTCGATCCCACCACCCGGAGATCACGACCTGAGCCGTAACTCACTGAGCCACCTAGATGCCCCACAAGCTACATTCAATACATTGAATCTGATTTAGAAAAAATTCAACCTTCGGTTATCTGATCTGGATGTGTATTCTTGATTTGTTACCGATAAGCAGAGGAAACCCTCTCAGTGGTTTTGGTGAAAGGGGATTTTATTTCTCTTCGTCCAGATCAGACTGATTCTCCATAGAGCTGTGCATACCCTCCCAAATATTTTCCCGAGGCAAGCCTATGGGCTGGAACTTTATGCTCTGAGATTTTTTTTTTAAGTGATGACAGAGTTAGATGTGTCGCAAACTGAAAGCCAAAAACGTCTGCAGTGACATCCAGCATGGAGAAGAGAATGTTTGAAGTCACTAATCTTCTACACTCCTTTCCGTATGTAGGGAACACAGATGTGAGAGAAAAGCAGGGAGATTATTACCCATAAATTATCAGGAGGAATTGCTAGCTTTTGAAAGTTTGATTTAAATATCCCGCATTTTGAACTCCCCTTCTTATACTTTCTGTCCATCTGGCCGTCTCCAATTTGAAAGACAGTTTTGACAAAAGAGAACTTAAGATGAGAGGGAGAGGCTCCCTGACAGAGGGAACCGTGACACCTAAGGGAGAAAAGCAGTAAATGTAGGAAAAATACTGGAGTCGGAACATCTGTTTGAAAACACACAGATAATCCAACCATAAGAACAGGGGTACATCGGAAGCAGCCAGGTTACAATGATGAATTTTAACCAGGTCTCTGTAAAAATGAAACCAAATTCTTTGATGCACTAAGCCTTCACAACATTTTGTTCATGTGTGTATTTGTGCCTATACATCTGCATCCACTACTAAGGATTTAATGTACTCGCAACTTCTCTTCCTACATCAGGTTGTGTGGATCACATGCAGACTGCCGT
>NW_028037173.1:0-14999 GCF_054177405.1 Leptonychotes weddellii | reverse complement strand
CACCATCATCATCATCACCACCATCATCATCATCACCATCATATCATCACCATCATCATCACCACCACCATCATCATCATCACCACCATCATATCATCACCACCATCATATCATCACCATCATCATCATCACCACCATCATCACCACCACCATCATCATCACCATCATCATCACCACCACCATCATCATCACCACCATCATCATCATCACCACCATCATCACCACCATCATCATCATCACCATCATCATCATCACCACCATCATCATCATCACCACCATCATCACCACCATCATCATCATCACCATCATCATCACCACCATCATATCATCACCATCATCATCACCGTTATCACCACTATCACCACCATATCATTGCCATCATATCATCATCATAATTATCACCACCATCACCATCATCACCACCACCATCATAATCATATTCATCACCATCATCATCCTCATTAATGATTACTGAATTTTTTTTACCTAGGATTAGGCTCCGTCCTTTGTATCTATTATTTAATTTAATCGCCAAAACAACCCTGTGAGATCAACTTCATCATCCCCATTTTACAGATGAGGAAACTAAGGCTCAAAGGCAGCAAATCAACTTTCCCGAAGTCACCAGGCAGTCCAGAACTTGAAACCGTATTTGCCTGACTCCAAAGCATATGGTCTGAACCATTATGCCTTACTGCCATCTGAAGATCCATCAGTAACTACAGGAGCAGATGGGTCAGAAACTGATGATTACTCAGAAGATTCCAGAAAGGTCTGTGGCTCTTCTTGGCTGCACACCAGCTTCCTGCGTGTGGGAGCCTCAGGCTGGTGCAGGGGTTCTGTTTCTGGGCAACAGGCACACAGAAGAGGTATTATGCACAGTTTACATGTCTCCCAAGTAAAATGAGGCCACTCTGAGCCCCATTTCATCACCACCGATGTGCATCCAAACAAAATGGAAATACACTTCCAATAAGCCACGGAAAGGAATGAAGGTCTTGGCTGAATGTCTTGTCCTGAGGGAGAATTAAATCACAGGACACTCAAGATCTCTTTAAAACGTTCTCTACTGTCCTCAGATCTCGCACGCAGTGGCATTTCCCCTCCTCTTTCTCCCCATACTCCCACTCCCTGGTTCTCAGGACACAACCTGATCTTTTCTCTTCCTCGGCAAGCACTCATCAGCTCCCTTCCCTTGGCTTCTTCTGCAACTTCTGAACCCTTCACCTCATTCGCCAGGGGGAAGACCAGGCAGCAAGTGCCACAAGCCAAGGCTCCTCCCTGGAAGGTGGGTGGGGAAGCTTGTGAATACCACATCTCTTGTCCTCTCAACCAGAGGAGGGAATGGAGACTCTGAGATCAAGGGCAGCTAGAAGGAGCAAAGTTGGAACCTCTTCCAAATCTGATGCACCAGCAATGCCCCCTCTCTGGGCCTTGGCCTCCCTGACAAACTACGGGAAACCCACCTGGCCCCAAGTTCCTCTACTGATAACTCAGGCATTGGGCGGGTAGGAGGAGTGGGGGCCGTGCTCACATGGCCTTGGGTTCTGGACCCGACTCCACACTCTGGAAAGCCCTGGTTCCCTCACGGCCTCAGACCTCCTTCTGCATGGGGGGTAGGAGGCGAAGGCGTTGAACTATAAGCTGAGGAGCCTCCCTTCTCACGCTGGTACTGAGCATCCTCTCTGATGTTCTGCAGATTTGAAGTCCCTCCATCCCACTTTCTGTTAGCCAGCATGCTTCTCCAGTGTTCAGCCGTTACAAGGGCAAAACCAAACATTAAAATCCTGGCGTTGTGGAGAGAAACTCCACAAGATTTGAACTCTCTGTGTACTTCCAGGAACCAAATACCCTTCCTTATGAAAGAATTCCACTTTTCCACAAAGTCTCCTGTTTGTTTTTTGTTTTTTTTAAAGATTTAATTTATTTATTTGACAGAGAGAGAGACAGCTAGAGAGGGAACACAAGCAGGGGGAGTGGGAGAGGGAGAAGCAGGCTTCCCGCCGAGCAGGGAGCCCGATGCGGGGCTGGATCCCAGGACCCTGGGATCATGACCTGAGCTGAAGGCAGACGCTTAACGACTGAGCCGCCCAGGCGCCCCTCTCCTGACTGTTTCTTGAAGCTAAAATATACACCAAGTTTTCTCCTCCAATCATCCTGACTGCTTGTCTGAGAAGGGAAACGAGCTTTTTTAAAAGAAAAAGCCTCAGGCAACACTTTTTACTTCTCGGGGCTCTGTTTTGAACATGAAGGTTTTAATCTTTCTAAATGTAAAGCTCAGACTTCAGAAAAGATGAGGGATAATCAAATCCTGAGAGCAATGAGCCAAAGGGGTCCTTTGCCCACAGCCACCAATCATGGACCTGTGAGCCCCACCCACCCCCTTGCATTTCTGCAACTGGATGGGGAGGAGGTGCTGAGGTGCTGGGGATGCCTTGCCTTCCTTTTAAAAGAATTAAGAATTCATTGTTCCTAGCTCAAAGAGGCGTAAACACAAAAATACCACCAAGAAAATTAATCTCCAGAAAAATCTCAGTTCTTACAAGATGTTTATATCCACCACCACCCCCCACTCTGAGGTCAGTGTTTCCCACACTTGTATGTACACACAATTCATTTGGAGATCTTTTTTAAATGTATGTTCTGGGGGCCTCTGGGTGGCTCAGTCAGTTAAGGATCTGCCTTTGGCTCAGGTCATGATCTCAGGGTCCTGGGATTGAGCCCCGCATTGGGCTCTCTGCTCAGCGGAGAGCCTGCTTCTCCCTCTCCCTCTGCTGCTCGCCCTGCTTGTGCACTCTCTCTCTCTCTCTCTGTCAAATAAATAAATAAATAAAATCTTTAGAAAAAAATAATTTAAAAAAATGTATATTCTGATTCAGTAGGTCTGCGGCCAGGCCTGAGCATCTGTATTTCTAACACGCTCCTAGGTGATACCAAAGCTGCTGATCTGGGATCACACTTTGAGTAACAAGGGCTCAGACAATACAAAGTACTTTTTTTTTTTTTTTTTTGTCACCAAGCAAGAGGCCTGAAATGGAAAGATGCAGGGCAGTCTGCAGCCCAATCATGTCAACATGCTGTGTCTGCGATCCTCCTGATCCCAAGATGGCTGCAAATGGCATGTCCTCACATGAGTGATCCCTGACAGGAGGCAGAAAGGTACACTTTTCCAGGGTCTGGTCCTTTTACTAGGAAGGGAGTAATTGCCTCAGAAGCCTCCTAGGAGACATCCCCAAACATCTCACTGGCCAGCGCTCTGTCTCATGGCCACCTGGGCTGCAAGGGAGTCTGGGAGAATGGGCATCTGGCAAAAGGGAAAGAGGTTATCATGACAGACGCTTTCAGGAAGCAAGAAAGGGGACTCGCTGCTGGCTGACCGACCAGCAATGTCTGCCATAGCCGTCATTCAAGTGATCGATGGCACCCCTCTCTTCTCTACTGAGGGCCAATGGAAATTGGGGGGGTCATGCCAGGTTTCAACATGGAACAGGTGGTGACAATGGGAGGCAACCCTCATCTGGGACGCAGGTGGGACCCAGCCCAGGTGACCCTCCTCGGGGGGACACAGGTGGGACGCAGCCCAGGTGTCCCCATAGCCCAGCCAGAGCACCAGCCCTGCTAGCCCCTCTCATCAGACAGCCTGGAGCCCAAGCAGATGACACACCCAACTCCCCTTCTCCCTCTTCTCTCGGAGCGAACACATCATATTTCCTGGTCTCCTGGATACCACACCAGGGACATAAAGCTGAGAAGCGTAGCCACTGAGCCAACTGTGAGCGATGCCAATTAAACTCGCCCTGCAGACCCACAGAGCACTGAGTGTTGGGAACAAAGGTGTCATGTTTTCCAGAAGCAACATGCTGCCCCTCGGAAACAAGGGTTACCATGGTGATGTTTTCTACCTGGGCCTGCCTCGGGTAAGGTTGGAAACAGGACCCATGTATTCAAGCCAAAGCCATACAGCAGCACAGAGCAGGGCCCTGGGGCGGAGGGCAGGCGGGTTCAGGAAATCTCCCCTCTTGGTGCCCCAGTGGGTTTGGACCAGCTGGGTTACGCGGCAGCTCTTGGTGAGGCAAAGTCAAAGGGGCCCGGCGTTGGAGTCAAACCTGGATTCCAATCCTGCCTTGGCCAATGACCCGTGTGTGGCCTCGGGCAAGTTATTGATCTGTCTCGGCCTCGATTTCTCCATCTTAAAAAGGGGGAGGAGCAAGGCATTGTCCCTACTATACATGATTGTTGGGATCAAAAGAAGACTATGCATGTGTGCGGTTGGGCCCAGCGCCTGGTGCCAAGCTGCCAGAGGACCCGCATCTGGGGTGGTGTAGATGCCATGTCTACGGAGAGAGAGGCCATCTGAAGGGTGGCCGGCGCACCTTCCCCTCCACAGGCAGAGCTGGCTGGGCACATCGTCCTCCTGGTGTCTTGACTACAAAGCTCCCTGCGCCCGGCTCACCCCAAAAGCGCAGCCCCTGTGGAGAGGGCCACAGGTGCCACCTGGTCCGCCTCCTTCCCTGGGAGGCGCCACCTACACTTGCTTGGGTGCCTCTTCTCTGACCCGCCCGTGGCTGACATACGAGCCCTGGTCCTGACGTTCTGGGAGATTCCCAGGAATCAGCCCCACGAAGGAGCTTCCAAGCCTGGGGATCCCTCTCCAGCAGGTGTGCGCATCTCTGATTGGAAGCCTGCCGGGTTGATGGTCACATGGGCGTTCCTTCATTTCCAAGTCCTCGGGGATCCCTCGGCGTCTACCTAAGAAGCTTTTGTATGTCGGCAGCTTTTCTCTCTCCTCTTCTGCGTTTAAAGCTAACACCAAATTTTGGGAGGTGGGGTGGGAAGCAGCAGCCCGTGGCTCTCCAGGACATGAGTGCGCCCTGGGTCTGGAAGCCAAGGGACAGAAGAGCCCGCACTTCTCCCGGAAGCGTCTACGGTCTCCACGGTGGGGGCTCATTTCCCGGGGCTCCCATGACAAAGTCCCTCAGAATGGGGGTACCTAAAGGACAGACAGGCCTTGTGTCCCAGATCCAGAAGATGGAAGTCCGGTATGGTGGTGTCAGCAGGCCCAGCTCCCTCTGGAGGCTCTGCAGGAGCATCGCCTTGCCTGTTCCAGCCCCTGGTGCTTGGTGGCAATTGTCTGTGTCGTTTGGCTGACAGCGGGAGCCCTCTGGTCTCTGCCCCCACCATCGCATGGCGTTCTCCCCTCCTGTCTGCCATTCGGTGTCTCTGCCCTCTTATTCTAAGGACACCAGTCATGTTGGATTTAGAATTTAAAGCCCGACTCCAGTACGACCCCATCAAAATTTATATCTGCAACAACCTTATTTCAAATTATGTCACATTCTGAGGTAGTAGTGAAAACAAAGGCAAAAAGAAAAAATAAATTTCCTTACTACCTATAGCCCACTGACAAGTCCTTGAAACAAGCAGAGCAACGTTCCTCTAGGACCTCGGCTGCCTCGATGTTAATACTTTGCAAGGGCAAAAGGTAGTCTTAGCCTGACTCCCAGGATCCTGTAAGTCTACTTTAACACATAGAAATTCTTTTGGAAACTTCCTTTATCTCTACCCCCCAAGATATATGTTGGCAATCATCCCCCAAGCATATGACCCACTGATATGCCTCTGAAGGGTCTCATGACTCAGGTTCTATTAGACAGTAATAAAGGACAATTTCCCAACAATAGCTAGCCCCCTCAAGGTCCTGGAAACCTTACTTCCAAATTCCTTAGGAACTTACGCTATCCCTAACCCCCTCCCAACTTGAAAGTATATAATGGGCCACTCCTCATGACCCCAGCGCAGCTTTCTGCCCACAGGTCCTGTCCCCGGGCTTTAATAAAACCACCTTTTTGCACCAAAGACGTCTCCAGAATTCTTTCTTGGCCGTTGGCTTCAAACCCTAACATCTTTCCTACATCAGTAGGGGTCAGGACTTCAACATGTCTTTCTGGAGGACACATTTCAACCCCTAACTGAGTAATTTTAAAACATCCTTTTAATGTTTAACCCAACATGGATAAATGAGGGAATAAAATGCAAAATCCACGTAGGCTATAATGAAGACCTTTGCACCTGCAACAGGCGGGACCTCAGACGTCCTTCACCCTCCTCTGCCTTTGGGGGTGCTTGGGGAAAAGAGCCTTTTCCTTGGGCAGGCCACTTACCCCCGCCAAGCGTCATCTGAGATAAGGATGGGGGAACGCAAATATGCAAACCTGGAAGGAGCAGGCATGATGGCTCACAAGCACACGTGTGTAGACCTTTATAAGGGCGTCGGGAAAATTTGCAAGAATGTGACATAGAGAGAAAGGATTACTGGCACCCTGCCTAATGCACCCAGCCAGGGTTATCGGATTTTTTAGGGGTCTGCACCTCTCGCTGTCTGAGCCAGCTGACTACTCTGCAAGTTAAAGAAACCTTAGAACAGTACAAATGGTGCTTATCCCTAGAAGTGCAAATGAGTTTTGTCTGTAAGAATGCAATTGACTATTGCTCCATGGATGTTGGTCAGCTTTGCATCTCTTTCTATATTCCCTTCAGCATTCCTGATTGCCTCTATATTTTTGTGTTGACTTTTCCTTTGAACTGATGGTAACATACTCTTGGTTTCCTCATTAAGTGATGAGTTAAACTTGCCTGTATTCTACTTCACATTTTTCTGAGACTCATGATTTTAACCTTTACTAAATGATCTTTTTAACAGTAAAGCATGTGAATGTACGAGTTCCTGGAAAGTGGAGCAACGTATGGTCACAAATGATGACAACAACAACAATAATACCAGGATGTGACACCCCAGGGATCTCTGTGGACTCGAGCATCATCTCAGAATGATCAGCAAGAGGCAAATCTTCAGGTGGCCGGTAGGCTGCAAGGAAGGCCCGACGCTCCCTTGGGCTGTATTTCAGGTCCACAGAGTGCAGAGAAAAATAACAACCAGGATCATAAAAACATCACCACTGGCTGTATGTTGGGGCATGTGTGTGCCAATGGGCTGAAGCCAGGTTGCCGAGACACCGCTGACAGCCCCAGCGAGTGGAGGTCCAGGGCCAAGGCCATGGTGGGGCTGCTCACTGTGGTTACGCCATGAGCACAAACACAGCCTGCCTTGGTCCTGGAGGGAGGAGGAGACAGAGCCCCTGCTGCCCCACAGAGGAGAAGGGTCTCTGCACTTGGTGACTCTAGGAAAGCATTTCTGACTCCAGAGCTGGGGCAGGTCCTTTGTGAAATTCTAATCAAAGAAGCCCACCGTGGGGCGCTGGCGTGGCTCAGTCGGTGAAGCATCCATCTCTTGATTTCAGCTCAAGCCGTGATCTCAGGGTCCTGGGATCGAGCCCCATGTAGGTCTCCGTGTTCAGCAGGGAGTCCGCTTGAGGATTCTCTCTCTCCCTCTGCCCCTGCCCCTCCCCCTGCTTGCACATGCTCGCATGCCCTCTCTCAAATAAATAAATCTTAAAAAAAAAAAAAAAAGAAGAAGCCCATCGTTTTGGTCACCTGTGGCTGTTTCCACCTGGGGCCATCCTGCAATACTTCAGAGCTTGGCACAGGATATGGGAGCCCTGTGAGGTTAGAATGTCAGGAACCCTTCATCCACGGTGTGGTACAAAGAACCCAGGCTTGGGCACGAGACGGACCTGGGTTCGAATCCCGACTCTCTTTCCTGCCTGCTGTGTGACCTCCAGAGAGGTACTCAATTCAATTTCCTCAGTTCATATAAGGAGAATAGCAACAGTGTGCACCTAGTGGGTTGGGGGATTACCTGAGAACATAGGAAACATGCCGAAAATGGTCACTGGTACGGAGCAGAGTCTATCCAAATACTGGCTGCCCACCTGCTCCTTCGTGTCGAGGGGAACCAGGAGGTCTGATATAGGCTCTCAAAGCACGAAACAAGATCTGCAGTGTTTTACTTCCAGCTCTGACACAGATTCACTCACTTCTGTTCCCCAGGCCTTATTAAACTAAGGGGACTGAACCAGGTATGAAAACCAAGCATTCAACACTGCCATTTTGCAAGACTTGAGAAAATGGAGCTACTTTCCTAAGAAATGACTGCAAAGTTTGGGCAAAACGCCGCCGCATTCTCTCTTCCTCTTGACCGTCCCCAGACGCTTTGTGGATGGACAAGAATTTCTGGAAGGGGCAGAGAAATCTGCGGATGACTCCTCAGAGTTATTTGCAGCATTTTCTATAACCCCCATGCCCCCACCTTCTGGAAAACAGACAGGATCTCTGCCACATTTCCAACAGCCCGCCTCCGAAGGGAAGAAACAGCAATACTTCTTTCTGTCACTAAGATGCTTGGTGGGTCTCAGGCACCCGAAGCCAGTGTGTGAGCTCCGCAGAGCAGGTGCGGGGCCTCAGCGGCAGGAGAAGCCGGCCACCCGCAGGTCGGCGTGGGCAGCTGGGCCTATTATGGAAGGTGATGGAATTCTCTGGCCTGGAAAGCTCCCCCGGTCCATGAAGGAATTAGCCTCCCCGTTCTGGCCAAATGATTAATATTAAGTGAAAAACACTGCTGGGAATCAAAGAGAGCCAGGGTGAGACGTGTCCTGAAATAACTCCCAGGCTGCACTTCAGTAGCTTCTCTGCGCCCCCCACCCCAGCTTCTGGCAGCAGCATCGACTTTGGGGAGGGCCCAGGGGTACAATTTCTTTTCCTCCCCTACAAAGACCACACTTCTTCTGAAAGCCATTTTCCCCCTTGATGACTATTCCAAGTGTAAGGGAAGTTCGTATTTTCTTCTAAAACTCTGCCTCCAGACTCTGAGCTGGAGGCTGATGTATATGCATCAGCAGCTAAGCAGAGTCAACGAGAAGCTGCTGATGTGGAAATGTGAAAGCACAAAAGAGATGTCTTTAGAACCGGCCCCCCCGCCCCCCGCAAGGTCCCTCTCAAGAACTGTTTCAAGTGCATTTGAAAGGATTCCATTAATTGTGACCCACGTGTCTCCCTGCCTGGGAGGAGCTGGGTAAGATCTGCACCGACCGTTCCTCCAGGGTCCGTGGAAGTCCGCAGTCTGGCAGGGCAGGGAAAGAGTTACGTTCATGTCCCCAAGATCACCTCTGGCCCTCAAGGTATGGTTTGTGTCCCCTCCCACGTCCTCCCATGCACACCGTGTGCTGCTCATGGAGCCAGCTGAGACCTGGACTTTGCGGTTTCTATACACACACACACACACACCACTCATGTGTGGCATCTGCATGTGTACAGGTTTTTAATGGGGTAGCCGGAGGCAGCGAGGGAGTGCCCGGTATAGCTGCTCACAATAGGCTGCCTTCCTTTGGGCACGCGGACTACCTTTCCCAGCGCCCCTTGCAGTCGGGTTAGGCCATGTGACTCGAGCTCTAGCCAATGGAAGGGGAGCAGGAGGGAACGTGGCACCAACCCTGCAGGTAAGAGAATGCTCCTCGGCATTGAAAAGGAACGAACGACTGACCCAAGCGGTGTCAGGATGAACCTCAAAAACATTGTGCTCAAAGAAGCCAGACAGAGAGACCACGTGTTGTATGACTTTTTTCATAGGAAATGTTCAGACTAGGCAAATCGGTAGAGATGAAAAGTAAATTGGGAATTATCTGTGGAGTGGAAACGGTAAATGGGCACACGGGATCTTATGGGGGGAGAGGGTGATGGAAATGTTCCCAGGTTACTAAAAAGCATTGAATTGTACATCTGAAATGGGCAAATTTTATGATTTGTAAGATACACTTCAGTGAGGTTAAGTGAGGGTGCCCTTGCCAGGACTGAGCTGGAAGAGCCCCGCCCATGTCCCACTCTGGGTCCCCTCCCTTCCCGCTGACCGATGCGGATGAGGACGGAGAGGGGCAGGGGGCCCTGGTCCCTGAGCGACTGTGGAGGAGAGCCAACCCCCAGGCTGTTCTGAGAGCAAGAAGTGAACGGCCCCGGGTCGAAACACGACTTGGGTGGATTTTGCTGTTAGAACGGCCGGCTCACACAAAATTTGTGCAGATATCGAATCCGAATCGCATTCTGGGTCTCTGGCCACACGGCCACTGGAGCTCTTTCTTCCCCCAGAAACTCTCTCATCTTCCCCACGTGTCCCTGGGTCCTCTCTTCCCCTGCACCCTTCCTCCCTCTGCCTCACCCCTACCTCGAGGAACTCCAGTTTCTCTATTATGCAGAACACAGCAGCTGGGACACAACCAAGCAGGACAGATTGTTTTCAGGGTAGCCATGGAGGCAGAAAGGAGGTGAGGGAATTGCAACCGTTCGGTGTTGAGGGTGAGGGGCTGATCCGTGGGGTGGGGTCAGCCTCTAGCAAACTCTGCTGGGGGTGCCTGGCCACGGCTGAGGCCACATCGCCGCAAGCACTCACTGGGGAAGGTATGGACGCAGACTTGGGGCTGGATGCACTGCTGCTTTTCCAGCATCCAAGTTTTTCCGTTTATCCAGAACTAAGGCGGTGTGAGAACTGTACGAATCAAATGCGTTCTTTAAGTCATAAAAGAGAAAAGGTATTGGGGCACCTGGGTGGTGCAGTCAGTTAAGCGTCCCACTCCTGATTTTGGCTCGGGTCATGATCTCAGGGTCGTGGGATCGAGCCCTGCATCAGGCTCCACGCTGAGCATGGAGCCTGCTTGGGATCTCGCTCTCTCTCCCTCTCCCCCTCCCCACCCCATCACCCACATACACATGTGTACACTCTCTCTCTCTCTCTCTGTCTCTCCAAAAAAGAGAGAGAGAGAGAGAAAAGGTGTGGAACATCAGCACAGAAGGGATAGTGAAACGAGGAACTGCCTCTGAGTGTGCATATTATCTGCAACAAGCAAAATAATTTTTCAAGCATCACTAAAACTGTGGAGGAGAAAAATCCCGGAAAGTTTCTGTGGCATAAGCAATGACAAATGGAAGCTAATTTTACAAGCCTGTTGTTATTCATTGAGGGTGTTTACAATGGCTTGGGCATTTTCTGTCTTCAGCGCGCTGATGCTGTCCAGCTCCAAGCCCTGCAGAACTCACCCTCCTTTTCCCCCGACACACAACACATCTCCCTCACCTTTCTCCCAGCACAGCCTTACAGCAGACCCGTCATGTCCAGCTGCTGCTTCTGCCTCCTCTCCTTCCTCCTCCAACCCTCTCCCCACAGCCACGTTTATAATCACGTGCTCTCCTGCTCACAACCCTTTGAAACCTTCCCACTGCCACTAGGATAGAGCTCATTTCCCTTAGTAGAGCAGGGTCGCCGGAACCGGAGGAAATTCGGCAGATTGCTGTTGAAAATACTCACTGTCCCCATCCCCTCCCCACCACACCTCTCCTCTCCACCCAAGCCTTTCCTGGACCATGGCCACCATCCCCTGCTCACCCCAGGGCTGGCAAGACACCTGCTAATTCAGCCTGGTGAAAGTGCCCGGGGAGGGGGGGGAGGGTCACTCACTGCAAGCGGCACCATGGCCAGTAGGAGACAGTGCCGGCCTAGGATCTAAGCCAGCAAGGTCAGCAATACTAACGGGGCCCAAAGAACAAGGGCGCATATGTGATTTAATCCCCTTAAAATACAATGCAGAACCCATCTCAGCTGGAGACACAACATCCCCTCCTAAGACCACGGGGCGCTCGGCCCACACGCCCTCGCACTGAGCATCTCGGGGAGAGCGTCCTTGTTTACCTAGAGAGATAATAAAACCGCATAATCACAGAGATCAACCGGGAGCCACCAGAATCTTCCATTCTGCTGGAATGATTAAAATTCTCCAGATGGGTCTTTGATGCAAAAGATCAGATAACTGGATTCTCTCTAAAGGGAGAGCTCTTTGCTTGTGCATCCACACAGCAAATACCGACTTGAGAGTTCAGGCCAGGGAGGCTCTGCGGGGCGAGTAATAACAACCCACCGAGGGAGGGTGGGCTGCACACGGAGGCAGCCTAGCTGGACCATTGCAAAACCTCTTTTTTAGGAAACCAGGTGCCTTATTTTATTCTATTTTGTTTTGTTTTGTTTTTTAATGAAGCCGATGAGTTAAAAGCTTTTGGTTCTATACTGCGTTTCTAAATCTAGAGCTTTTTTTTTTCTTTAAACAAGAAACAGACCACAATGGGGGCATTTTGTTGTGTATATTGAATGCAGACACATCCGGATAAAACAAATGAGAAAGCAGACATCACACAAGCTTGCACATCAGTGTTCACATGCATATGCATTAGCTCATGGTACCTTAAAATAAGCTGGTTTCTCCAGTCTTTCATTATGCAGGAAAGCGGGTATTTTCCAAACACTTTCTCAATTAAGGGGAAACGGCTCTGGCACAGCTCTTCCCCGACGGCCCTTTATTCCTTCCCTCCCTGCCCACTGTCCTTTCTGTGTGCACCGACTAGTTCTTCCCTTCGGGTATTTTGTTACTCACCAGTTAGAAGGGGGAAAAAATCATTATTTAAATAGGCCACCAATACGCAGGAAGAATATACTGATTAAACGCAGGGGATTTGGAGTCAGAAAAGCCAGGTACGAGTGTCTCGGCCACTTACTGTTTGGCAGGTGGGCACCTCTCCAGCCTTGACGTCCCCGTCTATCCACAGAGAGCTAGGATGCGAGGGTTGGGTGGGATGAAGCCGGCGCGGGGGTCTGAAGGGTGCCTACATCAGCATAAGCTGTATTATTACATTTCACAAATTGCACATCACTTAGCCCAGAGAACTCAGCTTCTTGGGCTGGAAGGGGTCTGGGAGATCCTCTAGTTCAACCGCCCCCTTACAGGACAGGCTGATCTGGGCGGCGGTGGGGGGAGGCAGTGGCTCGCTAGTGTCAGGCGGCAGGGAGGTGAAAGCTAATTCCTCTTGAGTGCTCACGATGTGCCAAGGCCCACACTCTGCTTCCTGGCTGCCACCTCGATCCCCCACAGCCTGGTCCCGGGTCGCCCTCCCGCCCAGCTGATGCGGCCCCTTCCAAGGCTCTGTGCTCCAGGTGAATGGCATGAGCCCAAGCTTGCTTAGCTTTGCTCCTGTCCATCAGGCCCTAGAAGGCATCCCCTAGCCCACCCCATCTGCACACCCTTGTCCCCCCCCGGGGCACCATCGTGAGTAAACGAACACCACCACCGCCATCACCACCATGCTAGCAAAAAGGAGAATTGATCATAAAATCACAGGTTGGATTATGAACTCCAAGAACGAGAGAAAAGTCAGCCTTTTGGAAGGACCAGAACCACAGCCGGCTGGGCCCCTGGAGACCCAGGACACCTCCCATCTCCTGGGTACATCTGTGCCACCACGCACCGGGCACCTGGCACAGTGTCACACGCTTTTCATCGGGGGATTCCACGAGCCGCTGTGGTGGGTGCGCCGGGCTCCACTTCATGCTGAGACAGAGGCCCAGGGCCAGTGCCAACTGGCCCGACCCATCGGTCAGGGAGCTGGGATCTGAAGCAAGCGATCTGGCGCTGTTCCGTTCTGATTGGGCCACGCAGGTCAGGTGCGCCCCGCCTGGCTCAGTCAGCAAGGCCTGGAGGCCAGAAGACACGGGCATCGAAGGAAAGGGGAGCTTCTGCCAGCGAAGAGCCGGGAGGACACCCCACATGAGCCACTCCACTGTCATCCTCTGAGGCCCAGCAGAGAAGGCCTTCCTCCAGAAAGCAACCCTCTTCCCAGCCCGGAGCCACCATCAGGCCCACTTTTCGGGTGGTGCCTGGCACACAGCCCGCCCCCTGCAACTCCCTTAGGGCCCTGAGCCTTCTGTGACGGTTTCCTCGGTGGTCTCCTCACACTGGACAAAGACGCCAAGAGGCCTGAGAGTGTCAGACCACCTCTGTGTCTGGGGACACTGTGCGAGCCTGCAGGGAGGGGCTGCTCAGGGCACAAATACAAGGATGCATGCATGGCGTCCCCCTGTCTCTGCCTCCCCCCCACATGCATAACCCGGTTTCTCTCTGCTCAAGCTCCTGCTTGGGACGGGGCACAGTTCACGACTGGGGAAAGACAAAGCAGAAGGCAAAACTGCTGTTCTGGGACTGTCTGACTCCAAACCCCAGATAGAGATGGGAGGGGGGAGGGGGATGGGAGGGAGAAGGGGAGTCCCCAGTAATCTCCTTCCAGACTGGCTTCGGGCAATCATATTCTTCGCCTGCCTCCCAGGGTTCTGCCCTACAAAGCAAGCCCCATCCCCAGCACAGGGCACCCCCTCAGCCCCCTGCTGGCCACGGACCCTTTCTCCGAGAGCCAGGGGCTCCCAGAGCCTCCCAGCCTGGCGCCACTCAGCAGGAAGCAGGGAGACCCACACCCACCCTTCCCAGGCTCTGGCCCACAGCTCTCTCAGCTCCTTTCTTGCCCTGGGGATGTTGAATCAAGATAACTGCCTTTCAAAGGCAAGGGAATTCTTCTTCTTCTTCTTCTTCTTCTTCTTCTTCTTCTTCTTCTTCTTCTTCTTCTTCTTCTTTTTTTAAATGAAACAAACCAGATGGAAAAGAGAAAACTCAAAAAGAAATGTTTTCAGGATAATGACCTTTTTCTTTTTTTCTTTGATTAAAAAAAAAATCATGGTCATTAAAAAAAAAAAAATGCAAGCAATATAAAAAGGACCAAAAGATCCCTTTAAAGTTAAGGGAGGGAAAGAGTATAAAAATAATAAGAACTTGGGGTTATTATATTTTGAGATGACTGTGTGTTCAAGTGTGTTCATCTTTCCGGCCACGAAGGATGAGGGAAATAGTGCCCTCGCCCTCCCCCCCGACCCCCCCAGTTCGGTTACTGGCATCATTATGCTGGCTAGCTCTGCGACGCCCACATCCTGTCCCATACCGTCATTCCAAGAGTTACAGAGTCTTAATTCCAGGACAGAATAGACTCTATGCTCACCACCAACCCTTCTAGGAGGAGGGTGGCTGGTTTCTGAGATGTGTGGTCTGATTTCTCAGGGTTCTGTCATAAAAAGGGCTTTTTGGAACTGTCTGCTGCCACCACCTTTGACATCCCAGGACGCTCGGTCGCACCCCCCTTCTCTCCACGCTCTGTAGACCTTGGCCACCATCCACAGGCACTGGGATGTC
>NW_028037172.1:0-511 GCF_054177405.1 Leptonychotes weddellii | reverse complement strand
CTTATTCATAAGGAAGATGTTATTATTTTAAATTATGAATACTCTTCCATTCATTCAACAAACATTATTGGTCACCTATTATGTGCCAGGCAACATGTTAAGTCAGGGGTTCCTAAACTATTTGGTCTCAGGATCCCTTTTACACTCTTAAAAATTACTGAAGACACCAAGGAACTTTTTTTTATGAGTATTATATTTATCAAGAGTTACTGTTTAAGAACTCAAAGTTGAGGAATTTTTATTTTTATATTTTTTAAAGATTTTATTTATTTATTTGACAGAAAGAGACACAGCAAGAGAGGGAACACAAGCAGGGGGAGTGGGAGAGGGAGAAGCAGGCTTCCTGCTGAGCAGGGAGCCGGATGCGGCTCGATCTCAGGACCCTGGGATCATGACCTGAGCCCAAGGCAGACGCTTAACGACTGAGCCACCCAGGCACCCTAAAGCTGAGGAAATTTTAAATATTAAAAATAACAAACCCACTACATGTTAACACAACACTTTTTTTTTT
>NW_028037171.1:0-511 GCF_054177405.1 Leptonychotes weddellii | reverse complement strand
GAACATAAGGAATAGCATGGAGGACATTAGGAGAAGGAAGGGAAAAATGAAGGGGGGGAAATTGGAGGGAGAGATGAACCATGAGAGACTATGGACTCTGAGAAACAAACAGGGTTTTAGAGGGGAGTGGGGAGGAGGGATTGGTTAGCCCGGTGATGGGTATTAAGGAGGGCATTTACTGCATGGAGCACTGGGTGTTATACGAAAACAATGGATCATGGATCACCACATCAAAAACAAATGATGTATTGTATGGTGACTAACATAACATAATAAAATTTAAAAAATTATAAAAAAAGAGTAAGCTTACACTAGGAATACTGCATATTGCTTTACAGTTTCTTAATATGCACACTATTACCATAAAATGAACAAAAGAAAAGTGAAATGCTTACAAAACTATTGAAGAAAATTAAAAATACAACACAGAAAATGTACCCCTTCCTTCTCCCCAAAAAACAACAAAGTAGAACAAGTGTGTAAACTAGCATTCCAAACAGAATTATATGTA
>NW_028037170.1:0-511 GCF_054177405.1 Leptonychotes weddellii | reverse complement strand
GGGGGGGAGTGATAAATATACACATTTGTGCATGTACGTGTATAAGTTATTTCTAAAAGTATTCTTTTTTTTTTTAAGATTTTATTTATTTATTTGAGAGAGAGAGAATGAGAGAGAGCACATGAGAGGGGGGAGGGTCAGAGGGAGAAGCAGACTCCCCGCCGAGCAGGGAGCCCGATGTGGGACTCGATCCCGGGACTCCAGGATCATGACCTGAGCCGAAGGCAGTCGCTTAACCATCTGAGCCACCCAGGCGCCCGGGTATAATATTGTTAAAGATAAAATAGATCAACTGATTGAGCTCTTGATATGGAACAATCTCCAAGATATAACAAGTGAAAAATAATATAGGACAATATTAATAATATGCTCCCACTTTTGTAAAAAAAAAAGGGGGGGAGTGATAAATATACACATTTGTGCATGTACGTGTATAAGTTATTTCTAAAAGTATTCTTTTTTTTTTTAAGATTTTATTTATTTATTTGAGAGAGAGAGAATGAGAGAGAGC
>NW_028037169.1:0-511 GCF_054177405.1 Leptonychotes weddellii | reverse complement strand
AATATTACTCAGCCATAAAAAAGAATGAAATCTTGCCATTTGCAACAATATGGATGGATTTAGAGGGTATTATGCTAAGTGAAATAATTCAATCAGAGAAAGATAAATGCCATATGATTTCACTCATATGTGGAATACAAAAAAAAAAAAAATGAATAAACCAGCAAACACAAAACAGAATCAGACCTACAAGTACAGTGAACAAACTGATTGTTTCCAGAAGGAAGGGGGTTGGAGAGATAAGCAAAAATGGATGAAGGGAGTAGGATATAGAGGCTTACAGTCATGGATAAGTCATGGGAATAAAAGGCACAGCATAAGGAATGCAGTCAATGATATTATAATTGTGTTGTAGGGTGACAGAGAGTAGCAACACTTGTGGTGAGCCCAGGGTAACATACAGAGATGCTGAATCACTATATTGTAGACCTGAAATTAATGTAATGTGTGTCAACTATCTTCAAATAAAAATTTAAAAAAATCTTTTCCCTAACTAAGAAGAAGAAGAAGA
>NW_028037168.1:0-511 GCF_054177405.1 Leptonychotes weddellii | reverse complement strand
CCGGGATCGAGTCCCACATCGGGCTCCCTGCTCGGCGGGGAGTCTGCTTCTCCCCCTGATCCTCTTCCCTCTCGTGCTCTCTCTCATTCGCTCTCTCTTAAATAAATAAATAAATAAATAAATAAATAAATAAATAAATAAATAAAAGAGGGAATGTGATAGGAATAAATCTACGGTCCTCACCTTGGGTCCAAAGTCAACAACAACACCAGTAGCAGATAGAGGAGACCCCGCTCAGCAGCATCCTGTACTAAAGATACCTGTGGAACTCAGTTTGGCCAAGAACTCCACAGAAGCCAACCCTTCTATGACCCAGAACATCTCATCTAATTTCACGGTGCTTTCAGAGGAAGGCCGGGTCTGGGCCAGAGAAGCAAGAGGCCCCGCTGTGTGGTGCAAGCCCACCACGCCTGGAGTGTGGCCTTTGATTCTGGGTGCCACAATTTAAAGAACGTGGACCACCCAAATGATTTCAGAACATGACACAGATGGTCTATGAACTTGGCATCAA
>NW_028037167.1:0-511 GCF_054177405.1 Leptonychotes weddellii | reverse complement strand
AAGGAATGAAGTCTTGCCATTTGCAATGACATGGATGGAACTGGAGGGTATTATGCTGAGTGAAATAAGTCAATCAGAGAAAGACATGTATCATATGACCTCACTGATATGAGGAATTCTTAATCTCAGGAAACAAACTGAGGGTTGCTGGAGTGGTGGGGGGTGGGAGGGATGGGATGACTGGGTGATAGACCCAGTGGTGGGGGGTGGGGAGGGTATGTGCTATGGTGTGCTATGGTGAGCGCTGTGAATTGTGTAAGACTGTTGAATCACAGACCTGTACCTCGGAAACTAATAATACATTTTATGTTAAAAAAAAAAAAAAAGAAGAAGATAGTAGGAAGGGAAAAATGAACGGGGAGAAATTGGAGGGGGAGACAAACCATGAGACTATGGACTCTGAGAAACAAACTGAGGGTTCTAGAGAGGACGGGGGTGAGGGGATGGGTTAGCCTGGTGATGGGTATTAAAGAGGGCACGTATTGAATGTAGCACTGGGTGTTATACGCAA
>NW_028037166.1:0-511 GCF_054177405.1 Leptonychotes weddellii | reverse complement strand
CCCTGCATTCTGAGCACCAGACAGATGACCAGACTAAGATGCCTAATAGAAATACGCAGCCTGAACGAACTACTGAAAGTCATTACTTTCTGTGCTGGAAGTTTCTCCTGAGAGACACAATCAGTGAATCCCCCGTGCCCAGTCCAGAAATTTTGAGGCAAAGAAGTGTACCGCAGTTTAAGTAAAATTAGCACACTAGGGGAGCCTGGGTGGCTCAGGCCGTTGAGGATCTGATTCTTATACTGTCACCTCAGGTCTTGATCTCACACTGTGAGTTCAAGCCCCATGTTGGGCTCTACCTTGTGTGTGGAGCCTACTTAAAAAAAATTTCAAAATTGAAAAGTAAGGACTGTGGTGGCAAAATTAATGTATTCCCTTACTCAAGGTAAAATGATTACAGTGGGGTCTTTCCTCTACTTGGAGAAAACAAACGTTCACCCTCAGTATCTGAGGGCTGTTGACACTTTTGATACCTGGTCAGGAGAGGAGGAGGTCAGCACCGAGAGCTAGG
>NW_028037165.1:0-511 GCF_054177405.1 Leptonychotes weddellii | reverse complement strand
AAAACAACAACAACAACAACAACAAAATAAACCCCCTAGACACAGGAACTCCAGTGGCAACCCCCTTGGGTCCCTTCCCTTCTCGGGAGCTTTGTATTAGCACTTTTCTATCACTCAATAAACCTTGCTTTCCTGCCCACCACTCTGTCTAGTCTATCTCTTCATTCTCGGAGGTGGTGTGACCAAGAACCCCAGGCACTGATGGAGAAAAAATTCTGTAACAAAACTAATTCAGTATCCACAATATCCAGCAGTGTAGTCACCATTCTTTCTCAAGCAGCAAGAAATGTAACATAAGATTTTGGTGATTGTTAAAATGTTGGAAGGATGAGAAAAACTGAATAAAGTAATATCATTAGACTATTGGTTTCAAAATTACATGATGTGAACTTTCACCATTGCCAATATCCCCACCACCCTGCACTGAGAAAGTACTAGCTGTGCAAAAAATAAAGTTAATTACACCCTTTTGTGTGGGGCTCACCTCTCATTCCCTAGCATATAGATATAT
>NW_028037164.1:0-511 GCF_054177405.1 Leptonychotes weddellii | reverse complement strand
GAGCCCAACACAGGGCTCGATCCCAGGACCCTGAGATCACGACCTGAGACAAAAATCAAGAGTTAGCCGCGTAACCGACTGAGCCACCCAGGCGCCCCCCCCATTCGTACAGTTTTAATTTTTAAAAAGTATCGTGGTACCGTACACACAGCATAAAATTTACCCTATTAACCATTTTAAAGTGTACCTTTAAGTAGCATATCACTTTTATAATAATAAGAACTATTGAGCTTGTTCCATTTTTAAAGACGAGAAGCCTTTGGGGTTCTGTGTGCCTGTGTTCTCCGAGTCAGCGGGAGCTCTGGTCCCCAGAAGACCATGAGCCGTGCCGTCATGTTGTGTTCCAGGAATGTCCCAAAGGACGTTTACTTATGGCTCTGTGATCAAGACTAAAAGAATGACCCTAAGAAGGGTGGGTGTTTGAATGCCAGCTACAAATGTACTCTAAGGCTTTTTTTTTTTAATATTTTATTTATTTATTTGACAGAGAGAGAGAGAGAGAGCAAGAGAG
>NW_028037163.1:0-511 GCF_054177405.1 Leptonychotes weddellii | reverse complement strand
AAATCTGGGTGTGATGAATTGACTTGTAGCTTCAGAGATCCATTTCAGCCAAAAGCGAGAGATGGTGTTCTATTTCTGCAATGGTTTGGGGAATGGCATTGTTTTTCATCAGTATTTTAACATGGAGCAACTTTAAGACAGGTAGGACTAGACGGAAGTCTAGGAGATGCCCTTGGGTTTGTGTGGTGTTAAGGAGCTGGAATTTAGGAGTTGGAAGATTGGAGCTTGAAGTCACAGGTGCCTACCCTGGTACTTGGTAAACATGGGGCTTTAGTGAATTGTTTTCTTTACTTCTCTGACCGGAGAATTAGGTAATAGCATTCTGCTCGTCACGGGATTATTGCGAGGGTGAAATAAGAGATGTAAAGCCCCCTGGCACATAAGAGCCTTTGATGGCCCAGCTTTTTGAGTTATTAAGAGCATCAGAGTGAAAACTCTTACCTCACCTGCATCAAATCACACAGGGTGCTGGATAATGATGCAATTCCAGGGTCTCACCTTAGATTTACTA
>NW_028037162.1:0-9914 GCF_054177405.1 Leptonychotes weddellii | reverse complement strand
TAACCAACTGAGCCACCCAGGCGCCCTGATATGAGGAATTCTTAATCTCAGGAAACAAACTGAGGGTTGCTGGAGTGGGGGGGTGGGAAGGATGGGGTGGCTGGGTGATAGACATTGGGGAGGATATGTGCTATGGCGAGTGCTGTGAATTGTGTAAGACTGATGAATCACAGACCTGTACCTCTGAAACAAATAATACATTATATGTTAAAAAAAAAAAAAAAGATAGTAGGAAGGGAAAAATGAAGGGGGGGAATTGGAGGGGGAACACGGGGTGTTGTATGCAAACAATGAATCGTGGAACACTACATCAAAAACTAATGATGAAATGTATGGTGATTAACATAACATAATAAAATAAAATTAAAAAAATTAAGGCAATCGTTCATTGGCAGAAAACAGGGACATAAGAAAGCTGATTGGTAACAAACCCTAGAAATGTGGGAGAAATCAGAACACGAGGTGGGTGCAGGAGAAAGTTGCCTAGAAGGTGGTAGCCATGGAAGAAACAAAAGTGGTGGGAAAAATGGAGAAATTGATGAAACGTGTCAATTGAAAACACCCCCTTAAATGCAGTGGAAGAAGCTACAAGGTTAGAAAATGAGCGGAGAAATTGACACATTGGCAATTAGGTGTGTGTATTCTAACCCTGTAAGGTTTGGTTCTGACAAGAGAGGGCACATCAACAACTTGATCCCACCCCTTTTTGTGAAGATTTCACATAGGAAGACAGCAAATTAAACCATAAATTTTAACAGCGTATTCAGTTATACACAAAGAAATATCAGGACAGATCTTAGGGTATTACAGCAGAATGTCAAGCATATGGATTTTTCCTGTAAAATGCAAAGAGGAAAAAAAACACTAGAAAACTGACAAACACAAAAGACAACTTTGGCCTCTTAATTGCAAGAGCTGAAAGTACTTTTTAAATACCTTATTAATTTAATATACGAGTAACAGGACCACAAAATATGAAAGCCAGGAACTACGTTCCAAATCGTGGAAAAGAAATCCCTTATTTTATTTGATCACACAAAGAAGTGACAGGACTTGCTAATTTTAACACTAAATGTCGTTCCCTAAATCGTATCCTGGAGGATTTTGTGCAAATAATGCTGACTAGACCATGGGATGCTATCTCAAGGCTGAAACTTCGGCAGTACCCCCAGCTCATATTCTGCACTATCTGAAACCTTTGGTCATTGCTCAACTGAGATTTGCTCATATATAAGAACTGAGGGTATATTATCTCACAGGATCATTTAAAAAAATTAGTTTTATGCACAAATATGAATATATTTTTAGGACAGTGGCTTTGGCATTTCAAAGTCATGATGCAGCAAGAGATGACTAGTGGAATATTTTAAAGTATAATTAGAAGAATCACAGAGTTGAAAAATCATTTAGTATTGTTAGGAAAGTATTTCTGACCATTGTGTGAATCTTGTGGAGTTTCTAAATTCATCTATCCTGCTTCCTGAATGATTGCCAAATTTGTTCACAGAAGTAATCAATGAACTGATGATAACTTGAATTAGAAGAGCTTTACTGTTTTTAATGAGATAAACCTAATAAATCTCATTTTAGAAAGCATTTGGTTATTGGAATATTACTGAGGTTTTTGAATTTAGCAAATCTTATACATTTGTTATAAAACACAAATGTACATTACATTACTTTTTTTCCTTATATATGAAAACCAAATTTTCTGAATGGAGGCATGTGAAGGAATAGGGAAGACTGGTCTGACAGTTATACAACTTAGTGCGTACAACAATATGGATAGTTTCTAACTTATTCCAGGATTTTTTTTTTTACTTACAATATTATAAGAAAATAAGTTTTAATGTAAAGATTTCCACAGAAAGCTAGATTCATCATTCATAGTCAACAAAAGACATTTGATTTTATTAGAGAATGACATATTAGTTGGGGCAGTACTAGCTGCTTCAAGAAAGAAACCCCCAAATACCTAATTCAGAATGAAAAATGCTTATTTTTCTCTCATATGAAGTCTGAAATAGATGGTCTTGGTCAACAAGGAAGCTTTCGCAGCAAGAGGTAATTCAAAAACTCAGACTTTCTATTTTGTGGCTTTGTGATCTTCAACAAAGTTGCCACACTTGTCTTCAGTAAATCATTGGAAAATGAAAGCAAAGAGGCATGCACATCACTTCTGCTCAGATTCAATTGTTAAAAGATGCTCAGATGCCCCTACATTGTTGCAAGAGCAGCCCGAAACTGTAATCAAAGTTTGGTGCTGGTATCTAGCAAGAAACCTGTATTATTTGGGAGAACATTTGCTGCCGGGGGGGTGGGGGGGGCAAGGATGTATTTGTCACAAATGAAATTTGAACTCCTAAAACTTAAACCTGATTTATTATTAACAAGGAAATATTAAGCAAAAGAGTATGAGTATCATATAGAACAGTAATGCTGCCCTAAAAATTCTCTGTGCTGTCTATTCATCCCTCCCTCTCCTCAAGCCCTGGCAATCACTGTTCCTTTTACTGCCTCTATAGTTTCGCCTTTTCCAAGATGTCATATAGTTGGATTCATACCATATTTGGCCTTTTCATATTGACTTCTTTCACTTAGGAACATGCGTTTAAGTTTCTGCCATGTTTTTTCATGGCTTCACAGCTCGTTCCTTTTTAGCACTGAGTAATGTTCCATTTTCTGAATACACCACGATTATTTATCTGTTCACCTACTGAAGGACATCTTGGTTACTTCCAAATTTTGGCAAGTATGAATAAACCTGCTATAAACATCCATGTGCTGGTTTTTTGTGTGGACATATGTTTTCAATTCCTTGGGGAAGTACCAAGACACATGATGGCTGGGTCATATGGTAACAGCATATTTAGTTTTGTGAGCAACAACCAAACTGTCTTCCAAACTGACTATCCCATTTTCCTTTCCCACCAGCAATGAATAAGAATTCCTGTTGCTCCTCATCCTTGTCAGCATTTGCTACTGTCAGTCCTGTGGATTTTCACCATCTTAACTGGTGTGAAGTGAAGTGGTAACTTGTTTTAATTTGCATTTCCTGTTGACATTTGATGTGGAGCATCTTTTCATATTCTATTTGCCATCTGTGTATCTTTATCAGTGAGGTATCTGTTCAGGTCTTTTGTCTGTTTTTAAATCAGTTTGTTTTCTTACTGTTGAGTTCTGAGTTCTTTGTATATTTCGGATAACAGTCCTTAATCACAATTTTGCACCTATTTTCTCCCAGTCTATGGCTTCTCTTCTCATTCTCTTGACAGTCTTTCACAGCAGAAGTTTTTAATTTTAATAAAGTTTCATTGATTATGCTTTTGGTGTAGTATTGAGAAAATTACCACCCAACCAAAGTCATCCGGACTTCCTCCTGTGTTATTTCCCAGGAGCTTTATAGTTTAGATACTCATTTTGAGGAGTTTTGCTACCAAGGGAGCAAAGAAATGTGGTGGTACCTGGTGGGGCGGGGGGGGGGGTCGGAGGTGAGTCCAATAACAACATTAATTAAGTGATTATGTCAAAAGCCAGGGATTACTGAAGTATAGCCCTCTGTGCGTAGGAGGTGATGGAATCTAGTGCACAGATGGAGGGGACAGCCTTAAGATGGGATCATGGTTTGTTCATCTATGTGAACAGCAGGAACGCAAAGTATGTGGGTGCAGATGCCGGAAAGTGAATAGATGTGGTAGTGGGAGTTTGCAAGATTCTATTCTGAAGCTTGATTTCCTCAGTGAATAGAAAGCCAAGAATAAAAATGAGAAAGTGGTGCTTGGGTTTGGGGAGAGAGAAGAAGAGAATGGGGAGGTACATGAAATAGAAAAGTAGACGTGGTTGCCAGAAATCATTAAAGGCCAGTGAGGAAGAGTGAGAGTGAAAAAGTTGAGAGTGTGGCACAGAAGTGATTACACTGAGTAATCCTAAGACTTAAGCTAGGTAGGTCAGGAAAGTGGGGGTCATTGAGGACATATGACCAAGATATTCAGGACCTGGTGAAGTTGAAAGATGCTTGGAGCCAGCTGCCCAAGGGACCAGGGAGTGGTTGTCGGGGGTGTGTTGTGTGATGCTGACATAACAGAGGTCCCCGCTTGCAGGGTGGGGGGGTGGGGAATGAACAAGCCAGGGAGTGGTTATGGGGTGTGCGATCTAAGCATGGTGCACGGCAACATCATTGGAGGAGATAATGTAAACAGTTGATTAACACATCTTTTGAATGTTATGTGTATTATATAGTGTATTCCTATGATAAAGTAAGCTAGAGAAAAAAAATGTTAAGAAAATCATAAGGAAAAGAAAATATATTTATAGAACTGTACTCTAAAAAATCCATATATAAGTTGACCCAGACCATTTGAGCCTGTGCTGTTCAAGGGTCAACTCTGTAAACCTGGAGCTGTATAGATCCTAGAAAGCAAAGTGCATAAAAAATTGTTAACTTAAAACTAGAACTTAAACTAAAGCTAAAATGAACTAAGGAGTTGACTCAATCCTTATCTGACACACAACTTCTGGAGTCTGTATTTCCCTCCATGCCCTTACAATGCATGGCTTATTAATGAGAACTTTGCACCCCATTTTCCTCCAGAATGGAAGTCTCGAGTTGTGCATCAGTTTAGGAGAGAGAAGCATGGGTAAGGGAGCATGGGAGCTTTGCTCGGAATGTGTAAGGCAGCTTCATTTTCCAATATTGGGCCAAAAGCTGCACCGAATGCAGGCCACAGCTTGTTCCCTCAAATTTTTGCCAATATTTTTCAAATGTATAGTGCCATATGTCACAACAAAAACACAAGTAGATGACAAACACGTAAAGATGCTCACTCTCACTATTAAACAAAGGTTACACAAAATGAAATGACAGAATACTAATTTTAAAATTTAGAAATATTTTGGGGTGCCTGGATTGCTTAGTTGGCTAAGCGTCTGACTCTTGATCTCAACTCAGGTCTTGTTCTCGGGGTCGTGAGTTCAAGCCCTACACTGGGCTCCACATTAGGCATGGAGCCTGCTTAAAAAAAAAAGAAAAATTAGAAATGTTTGACAATGGGTATCTTCAATGTTATGACAATAGCATTTTCAGCATTTCTGGCAGGACTACAAAATGGCTCCATTTCTCAAACAATATCAGTAAGTTAGGCTCTAAAATTATCTTTATTAAGTACCAATTCTGTGCCAGACCCTGTACAGGGATCTGAGGAAAGAAATACTCCATGTTTTTGTTTTTGTTTTTTTTTCCTAAAGGAAGTTTTAAGATTTTAGAAAATTACTCAGAAAAATATTTCAAGAATTTTAAAGATACCTATCTTTGCTATCTCAATAACTCCATATCTGGAAAACTATCAGAGCATTACTTTTAAAAAATGAGTATAACGTGTGTAGAATTATTTTCATTCTAGAATTCTATATAAAAATTTAAAAATGGAAACAAAGAAGTTGCTTTAGCATATTTTGCTAAATCCATAAAAAATACAGTCATTAAAAATTACATTAATAATGTTAATGGCAATGCAAATGTTTATAATAAAATATTGGCTGAAAAACATGCAGTTTCAATATTACATAAACTTATTTAAATATATATGAAAGAATAAAAAGAAATGTATTAGTATATTAGCAATTGTAATCTCTAGAACATTTTGTTTTCTTATATATATATATACTTTATCTTTTAGAAAAGATACAATTGCCAAAAATTAGTTTTACAATCATAAAAACCATGTATTTTAAAAGTGCAAAGTTAAGGAGAGAAACTTTCTTATCAGTGTATCATTGTACTTTATTGTCTACATTTTTGTTGTGTAAGATATCAACATGCCTTAACCTAAACAAACAATAATATCTGAGGAAAAGTAAAGTCTAAATCATTAATAAGTTTACGGTGACTTCTCTTTACCACAGTAAAAACTCCCATTTAAGTATGAGCCTCAGCAATAAAGAAAAACAATTGCATTAATATCCAATATCTAAATGATTCCACCATACATTATAAAATTAGCACTTTGGTATTTCTCAAATACCTTGAGCTATGAAATGGTTTCAGCCCAGTGTGAAACTCCTGGGTAGACTTTGGCACAGCAACTTACTGGGTTCATTTTATTTCTGATGTGCCTTGTATAATGATACAGATAGGGTCATCATAACTGATTTCGTGTCCATCTCCAAAGTGCGTATTTCAGGAATATTAAGACACATGTGTTCTCTGAATATTATGAATACTTATAATGTAATAATTTGCACTAAGAGTAACTCTGTTACCATAAATAGTATAGCAGTGTAAAATGAACAAAGCAAAGGAAGACCATCTGGAATCCAGTTCTGATCATTGGTTAATAGTGATGTGTTATGCTTCAAAAATTATAGTATGCATTTTTTGCAGTTAGCATTCAGGCTTTGCTGTTAGACAGGTCTGGGTTGCTCTGTCAGCTCTGTGTCTCCCTTCCTGGGTAATTTAGCAACTTGGTTAACCTCCTGGAGCTTCAGTTCACTCATTTGTATCATGGGAATTTTAATATTTGCAATTTTGTTATAGGGACAATGATCTGGTATACTTTATTGCTCAAGTGTTTAAAATTTCAATATCAAAGTTATCATATGTGTTACCGAGTTAAAAATTCATATAACCTCACTGAACCAGGGATTCATTTACTCTTTACAAATATTTGCAAAGGATTTACTACAAGGCTTTTAAAGACACTTAAATTTTTTTCAAGGACAACATGATGCATATACGCAAAATATTGTCCACTTACACTGAGATAATAGAGACACAGAACAACTAAAAAGAGCATGGTTTGAAGTCATCCCGTGAGGTATGAAAGAAGCGTTGAGAACATTCTACAGTCTTGAAGATGATCCTTCCTGTTTATCGGGATACTTCTGTCCCCTCCTTCTTCTATTAAGCATGCTTGCGAAGTTTGTTTTTGAGAAACCTTCCGTTTTAGTTTCCTTTTGTCATGTTTTCCATTTAAACCATATTGGTTTTTAATTTTCAGAAGCCTTATTATCGAGCTATTAGAGTTCGTGGTATTTACTACACTGTAGTGCAGAAAAAATACATTTTTCATACCTCTGTTCTATAAAAATTATTTAATGTGCTGTCTGCCTGGAAAATGCAATAGCGGTGGAGGTTGAAGGAAAATGTGCTTCTCCTAATGTACTTCATTGCAATACATGAAAGTACAAATAAAAATCATGATGGGGCTCCACTTTTTTTTTTTCTTCTTCCTAAATGCACTTTCACCTCTCATCTTTTCAAAGCGGTTGGAAGGTCAAACCTAACCATTAACTGTGATGTTATCTCTCCTGAATTGAGGGCTCTCGGTCACCACGCTCTGATTTCAAATGGATCCTTATGAATTTTTATCTTCTTCATCTTTATGCCCCAAATCTACTGTAATGCTTGCCCTTGGTAGATATCTGTACTGTTTTTGAGTGAGAGAATTAGGACAATGGTTCAGACCACTAACCGGACTGCTGGGGTCACAGAATAACATGCCTGCCTTTTTACTCTTAGGAACTATTCCTAAAGAAGATGGTAAAGTCTTCTCTGGAATTTGAAGGATAAGCCATTCTGATCTGGACAAGAATTCCCATCAATGTTTGCATTTCCCAAAAGCATAATAAAGGTATCCATTAGGAGAAAATATACATATAACCCCCTTTAACTAAAATGGATCTATTTATGTGAGGTGATGTTTTCAGGAGACCTTTTGGTATCACTAGGTCAAAGAATATGGCTAGCAATTTCCAGTTTCAAAAATACAAGGTATCATTGATCTTGGCAGAATTTAGGCACATCCTAGAAACTAGAAATCAGAAAAAAAAGGCTACCCATTTACTTTCAAGACCCTTCCAGAACCACTGAATTGATCAAAATAAAGATTTCTAGTCATACTGTGTTTGTCTCACAAGATTTAACAAAGTCAGTATTGAATTTGGGGGAAGTAGAATGTAGGTGAGAATGAAAATATTTTGGAATTGCAATAAGTCAATGATTAATATTCCTGGCTAGAAATATGAAACCTGGAGTTTTAGTCCCCTTCTTTTAAAAAGTGTAGTGTAAGGGGGGTACCTGGCTGGCTCACTCAGTAGAGCATGCGACTCTTGATCTCAGGGTCAGGAATTCAAACCCCATGTTGGAAGTAAAGCTTCCTTAACAAAACAAAACAAAACAAAACGCCCCCAAAACTAAAAAATTGCAGTGTAATATATACATAGGGAAAAGTAGGAAAAAATAGATATGGGTAACACTATAATTAAGAGCATCTCTAGGGGCGCCTGGGTAGCTCAGTCGTTAAGCGTCGCCTTCGGCTCAGGTCGTGATCCCAGGGTCCTGGGATCGAGCCCCACATCGGGCTCCCTGCACCGCGGGGAAGCCTGCTTCTCCCTCTCCTACTCCCCCTGCTTGTGTTCCCTCTCTCACTATGTCTCTCTCTGTCAAATAATAAATAAAATCTTTAAAAAAAAAAAAAGAGCATCTCTAATTTGGGGCAGCTGGGTGGCTCAGTTGGTTAGGTGACCAACTCTTAGTTTCGGCTCAGGTCATAATCAAGCCCAGCATCTGGGCTCTGCACTCAGCAGGGAGTCTGCTTCCCCTGCCCCCATTCTGTCCTACCCCTGCTTGATCATGCTCGCTCTCTCTTTCTCTCTCAAAAAAAGAAAATTTAAAAAAAAAGAGAGAGAATATCTCTAATTTTTATATGGCAAATGACTACTAAAAGCATTAGAAAGCTCAATCTTAAATATTATACTTATTAAAATGCTTACAAATACATTTGGATAGGTTTCAAACCATTTTAATATGAAACATAAACTTCTTCAGAAAAGTGCTTTAGAGAAGATGATTCGGCATATGGAACTACTGCAGAGTGAACACAAGTAACCACCATGTAGAGCAAAGACTAACATCACGAGGAAACCAGCATTTGTTTCTCTCATAACCTCCTGCCTAGTTCCAAAAAGTAACCACTTACCTGAGTGTTATGTCAATTCATTGCTTTTCTTTTTACTACCTAAGTATACATCTCTAAATGCTACCATATACCTTTGCCTGCTTTTGCATTTTATATAAATAGAATCATACACACAGATTTTTTAAACTTGCCCTTATTTGCTCACATTAAACATGCTTTTGAGATTCATTTAGGTGTTTTGTCGAACTCATTTCGACATTGTAAAGTACTACATTATATGTCCTACCCTCACTTATTTATTCTGCTATTTTTGATTGACATTTAGATTGTTTTGCCATTTGGGAAATGATGAATAATAATGCTATAAACGTTCACGTGCATGTCTCTCCTAACACACATACGCATCGGTCTGGGTTGGACGTTAACAAAAACTCTCTTCTTCTTTTTTTTTTAAGTTAGTTTTTTGTTTTTGTTTTTTAAGATTTTATTTATTTGTCAGAGAGAGAGAGAGCACAGAGGGAATGGCAGGCAGAGGGAGAAGCAGGCTCCCTGCTGAGCAAGGACCCCAATGCAAGCCTAGATCCCAGGACCCTGGGATCATGACCTGAGCCGAAGGCAGATGCTTAACGACTGAGCCACCCAGGCGTCCCAAGACTCTCTTCCTTTTTTTTTTTTAAACACTCTTTTTTTAAATTTTATTATGTTATGTTAATCACCATACATTACATCATTAGTTTTCGATGTAGTGTTCCATGATTCATTGTTTGCATATAACACCCAGTGCTCCATGCAGTATGTGCCCTCTTTAATACCCATCACCAGGCTAACCCATCCCCCTACCCCCTCCCCTCTAGAACCCTCAGTTTGTTTCTCAGAGTCCATAGTCTCTCATGGTTCGTCTCCCCCTCGGATTCCCCGCCCCCTTCATTTTTCCCTTCCTGCTATCATCTTCTCCTTCTTCTTCTTCTTCTTCTTCTTCTTCTTCTTCTTCTTCTTCTT
>NW_028037161.1:0-511 GCF_054177405.1 Leptonychotes weddellii | reverse complement strand
TGCCAGATATTTCAGGGCTTAATAACAAGCCTATGCAAGATTCAGAATGTGTCTCCCACAGCACAATATTTCACAGCATAAAACAGGTAGAACGCTATTGGTCTTAGACAGAAGTGTGAGTCATTCTAATTATCAGATTTAATAAAAGGTTCTACTGTACCAACATAAAATTTAAGATACTCTCAAGGCACAAAGCTTAACACTTGAGACTTGGAATGCCAACTTCCTCAGTTGCAATCTTGGGCCAACCACTGAGATGTTTACACTCCTAGAGAAGTAGTTCAGTGATCTCCTCCCTAAGGCGGAGACTTTACCATTATGAAAATTTTAAGAGCTAATACCTGATTTTTAATGCTATATGATTTAATGCTATGATTTAAATGCTATAGTCTCAAATGTGAATTTAGTGAAAATACTATGTAACTTTGTTTTGCTTCATGCTCCTAGATTTGAAGCACAAGATCAGAAGCTTTTAGATTCAAATACTAAGTTTTGCCTATCCTACCCAATC
>NW_028037160.1:0-511 GCF_054177405.1 Leptonychotes weddellii | reverse complement strand
TGTGCTATGGTGAGCGCTGTGAATTGTGCAAGACTGTTGAATCACAGATCTGTACCTCTGAAACAAATAATACATTATATGTTAAGAAAAAAAAAAGAAGATAGTAGGAGGAGAAGAAAGAAGGGGGGAAATCGGAGGGGGAGACGAACCATGAGAGACAATGGACTCTGAAAAACAAACTGAGGGTTCTAGAGGGGAGGACGGTGGGAGGATGGGTTAACCTGGTGATGGGTATTAAAGAGGGCACGTTCTGCATGGAGCACTGGGTGTTATGCACAAACAATAAATCATGGAACACTACATCAAAAACTAATGATGTAATGTATGATGATTAACATAACAATAAAAAATTAAAAAAGAAAAAAAAACACGTCTTACTGAGGAGAATGTCCTTAATTCTACATTTGAAATGTAGTCACACACTAAGGTCTCTTAAACAGTACATGTATTTAAAAATACTTTGGGGGCGCCTGGGTGGCTCAGTTGGTTAAGCGACTGCCTTCGGCTCAGG
>NW_028037159.1:0-511 GCF_054177405.1 Leptonychotes weddellii | reverse complement strand
CTGGGTGGCTCAGTCGTTAAGCGTCTGCCTTCGGCTCAGGTCATGATCCCAGGGTCCTGGGATCGAGCCCCGCATCGGGCTCTCTGCTTGGCGGGAAGCCTGCTTCTGCCTCTTCCATTCCCCCCTGCTTGTGTTCCCTCTCTCGCTGTCTCTCTCTCTCTGTCAAAATAAATAAATAAAATCTTTAAAAAAAAAAAAATCTGGTTAATCCGGTGCAGCGGTTCTCAAAATGTGAGCCCAGAGCAGCAGCCTTAGTGTCACCTGGGAACTTGCTACAAATGCACACTCTAAGTTCCCACCCCAGAGCTGCTGAATCAGAAACTAGGCGTGGGACTCAGCAATGTGTTTTAATAAGCTCTCCAGGCGATGGTGATGCATCCTCTTTGAGAACTACTGTTTTAAAAGGTGTCTCTCCTATTAAACACAGCTGCAATACTATTATTTCTCCTGAAAAAAAAAAAAAGAGCAGTGATTGACAGTATCATCAAATATTTCAGTCAATGTTCACATG
>NW_028037158.1:0-511 GCF_054177405.1 Leptonychotes weddellii | reverse complement strand
GGGTGGCTCAGTCGTTAAGCGTCTGCCTTCGGCTCAGGTCATGATCCCAGGGTCCTGGGATCGAGTCCCACATCGGGCTCCCTCCTCGGGGGGAAGCCTGCTTCTCCCTCTCCCCTTCCCGCTGCTTGTGTTCCTGCTCTCGCTATCTCTGTCTCTGTCAAATAAATAAATAAAATCTTAAAAAAAAAAAAAAAAAAAAAAAAAATGTTGCAGTGTACATGTGTACGGTAAACAACACCCCAAGGTCCCAAAGCATGGCAGAGGCAAACGGATGAAGAATAAAGAGACAAAAGGCGAAATGTCATTACTTTGCCTGCATGATTTGGACAGCCTAAAAAGCTACACACCATCCTAGCACAGACTGTGGGAACAGCACAGAAGCAAATACAGTAGTGAGAAGACTGCAGCCCCGCTGACACCTGCCAGAAGCCTCATCCTCTGAGAAGTGAGCCTGTCAAACTTCTGAGCAATCTTGCTGACAATTTCAACCCTCAGTAGGAAGGAAACAATT
>NW_028037157.1:0-511 GCF_054177405.1 Leptonychotes weddellii | reverse complement strand
GAGGGGGGTGGGAGGATGGGTTGGCCTGGTGGTGGGTATTGAGGAGGGCACATTCTGCATGGAGCACTGGGTGTTGTGCGCGAACAATGAATCGTGGAACACTTCATCTGGAACTAATGATGTAATGTATGGGGATTAACATAAGAATAAAAAAATATATATATATATAAAAAAAAAAAAAAATAACTAGGTACTATCGCCTAGCCAAACTGACACATAAAACTAACCATTAAGTTTGAGGAAGGGAAGCTGAGTTGGAGGAATGGAAGTATGTCCTAAGCAAAGGCACAGGGAAGCAACAGAACTAAATGTACGTGTTGGTGTGTGTGTGTGTGTGTGTGTATGTGTGTGTGCGTGTGCTGGTAGAAGAGAAGAGGGATACAGAAGATGAGTGGCAAGTAGAACCACCTTATAGAGGTCTTTGCCTGCCATGCTGAGGAGCTTTACCTTACACCATGGCCCAAATCAGGTTGATCATCAGAATCGTCTAGAATCTGTTAGGCACCATTTT
>NW_028037156.1:0-511 GCF_054177405.1 Leptonychotes weddellii | reverse complement strand
TTCCAGAGTGGCTGCACAAGCTTGCATTCCCACCAACAGTGTAGGAGGGTTCCCCTTTCTCCGCATCCTCGCCAACATCTGTCATTTCCTGACTTGTTAATTTTAGCCATTCTGACTGGTGTGAAGTGGTATCTCATTGAGGTTTTGATTTGGATTTCCCTGATGCCGAGCAATGTTGAGCACTTTTTCATGTGTCTGTTGGCCATTTGGATGTCTTCTTTGCAGAAATGTCTGTTCATGTCTTCTGCCCATTTCTTGATTGGATTATTTGTTCTTTGGGTGTTGAGTTTGATAAGTTCTTTATAGATTTTAGATACTAACCCTTTATCTGAAAGCTTAAGGCATATATAATTCGTTGAAGGGTTACTTCATTTTCTTTTTCTCTGCCTTATCTTTTAGACAAGAAACTTAGGGTCTGACAAAAAATAGGATTAATAACCCCCCCCCAAAATAATCACTATAAATAAAAAAAAATGTTTAAGAGTTACTTCAAAAATAAATATTTGAAGAT
>NW_028037155.1:0-511 GCF_054177405.1 Leptonychotes weddellii | reverse complement strand
GGGGGGAAGAAAAAAAAGACTGTCTCTTCAACAAATGGTGCTGGGAAAACTGGACAGCAACATGCAGAAGAATGAAATTGGACCACTTTCTTACAGCATACACAAAAATAAATCCAAAATGGATTAAAGACCTCAATGTGAGACCTAAAACCATAAAAATCCTACAAGAGAACACAGGCAGTAGCTTCTCTGACATCAGCTGTAGCAAGTTCTTTCTGGACATGTCTCCTGAGGCAAAGGAAACAAAAGCAAAAATAAACTACCGGGACTTCATCAAAATAAAATGCTTCTGCTCAGTGAAGGAAACAATCAACGAAACTAACAGGCAACCTACAGAACGGGACAAGTTATTTGCAAATAGCATATCCGATAAAGGGTTAGTATCCAAAATATATAAAGAACTTATAAAACTCAACACCCAAAAAACAAATAATCCAATTAAAATATCAACAGAAGACACGAACAGACATTCCTCCAAAGAAGACATACACATGGCCAACCACACATGAAA
>NW_028037154.1:0-511 GCF_054177405.1 Leptonychotes weddellii | reverse complement strand
CAGACTGGAAGACTGGTCCTGGAGATATATCTTTTTGGCTATTGTGTTGACAGTTTAGTATTACCCATTAAACATATAAACTCATGACACATATCACCCCTCCCATACCACCCCAATAGTCATTCAAGAAAATGGTACTAGCCCCTACTTTCCTTTCACTCACACATAATGATTAGAACTGTGCCTTCCAAAGAAACAATAAATGTTGGAGAGGTTGTGGAGAAAGGGGAACCCTCTTACACTGTTGGTGGGAATGCAAGTTGGTACAGCCACTTTGGAAAACAGTGTGGAGGTTCCTCAAAAATTTAAAAATAGAGCTACCCTATGACCCAGCAATTGCACTCCTGGGTATTTACCCCAAAGACACAGATGTAGTGAAAAGAAGGGCTATATGCACCCCAATGTTCATAGCAGCAATGTCCTCAATAGCCAAACTGTGGAAAGAGCTGAGATGCCCTTCAACAGATGAATGGATAAAGAAGATGTGGTCCATATATACAATGGAATATCA
>NW_028037153.1:0-511 GCF_054177405.1 Leptonychotes weddellii | reverse complement strand
AGCATTTAAAGAACCACCCATTAACAACATGATGACGTGACACACCCCATGCAGCTATTCCATATTTCTGTTTTTTCTTTGTTCCTGTGAGGAAAAACCATTAGTTTGAACTACCACAGAAGCTGTATAATTATTATTCTTAAAGATTATAAATACATTGTCATTAAAGTCCAGAGTGATCTCAAGAAGGGTATCTGACGGAGGGGGGAAAGATGGTGGAGGAGTAGGGGACCCTATTTCAACTGGTCCCTTGAATTGAGCTGGATATCTACCAGACCACTCTGAGCACCCACGAAACCAGCCTGAGATGTAAGAAGATCTGGATCTCTACAAACAGAATATCGCAGGCAGTTGGTTTTGAGGTACGAATCGGAGAGCCGTGATTCTGTGGGCAGATATCGGAGGATGAAGGGCAGTGGGAGGGTGCCTGGACGTGGGGATCCTACACCGCCGGTGAGTGACAGCCTCGGGCGCTGCGGACGGGGCACAGACTCGCAGACCCGTAGCGTCG
>NW_028037152.1:0-511 GCF_054177405.1 Leptonychotes weddellii | reverse complement strand
GTAGACTGCTAATTGCAGGCTTAATGTGAATTCCCCAGTACCATTCCTTGATTGTCCTTGTTCTGCTAACCTGGTTTTGTCCATGTCTGTCTGAATGTCTCTAATCTCTCATCTATCTATCATCTATCTATCTATCTATCTATCTATCTATCTATCTATCTATCATCTATCATCATCTATCTATTATCTATCTATCATCTATCTATCTCTCATCCATCTATCTTCTATCTATCTATCATCTATATCTATCATCTATCATCTATCTATCATCTATCTATTTATCTATCTATCATCTATCATCATCTATCTATCATCTATCTATCTATCTATCATCTATCATCTATCTATCATCTATCTATCTCTTTCCATCTTCTATCATCTATCTATCTAATCTTTATAGTTTTCAAAATAACAGTCAGCATGGAAAAGTTTTTACATTAACAAAAAATATAGTCAAACTGAGTCCAAATCCTGGCTTTGTCACTTTCAAACTATGGGAGTTGAGCAAGTC
>NW_028037151.1:0-9915 GCF_054177405.1 Leptonychotes weddellii | reverse complement strand
ACACACACACACACACACAATGGAATATTATGCAGCCATCAAAAGGAATGAAATCTTGGCATTTGCAACGACCTGGATAGAACTGGAGAGTATTATGCTGAGCAAAATAAGTCAATTAGAGAAAGACATGTATCATATGACCTCACTGATATGAGGAATTCTTAATCTCAGTAAACAAACTGAGGGTTGCTAGAGTAGTGGGTGGTGGGAGGGATGGGGTGGCTGGGTGACAGACACTGGGCAGGGTATGTGCTATGGTGAGTGCTGTGAACTGTGTAGGACTGTTGAATCACAGACCTGTAACTCTGAAACAAATAATACATTATATGTTAAAAAAAAAAAAAAAGAAGAAGATAGCAGGAAGGGAAAAATGAAGGGGAGGAAAGCAGACGGGGAGACAAACCATGAGAGTCTATAGACTCTGAGAAACAAACTGAAGAGTTCTAGAGGGGAGGGAGGTGGGGGAATGGGTTAGCCTGGTGATGGGTATTAAAGACGGCATGTGCAGAATCGAACACTGGGTGTTACACACTAACAATGAATCATGGAACACTACATCAAAAACTAATGATGTAATGTATGGTGATTAACATAACATAATAAAAAGAAATGGGGAGCTACCACCAAAAAAAAAAAAAAAAGAAGAATGTATTAAAGCTATAAACACAGAATTCACATCTGGTGTCATGAACTACTGACCATCACTAAAAGAGTTCTGATTGACAAGTCATATTTCCTGCTATTTTCCTCAGTTTTGCTTCTCTCTCCTGAAACTAAGCTTTTAATTGCAGTGGCTTCTCCTAAGCTGTTGTTGCTTTGGTCATACTGGTTTTTATAATTTGTTAACTCTACTTAGTGGTAACCCAGAGCTTTGCTATTCTTTTGTTTTGATGTGGGCTTCCCCAATCTTGAGTTTTTGCTTCTTTTTATGGGGACAGCAGAAAAATCTGCCTCCTTATCACATCTCAAGGTCCTTATCTAATTTCAAGACTTTGAGCTCTCATTCTCCTGCTGATTATTTAGTCCCTCCTCCTCCTCTTAAGAAAGACTTACCTAGTTATCTCTCTATAGTCCTGTGTGTCTTCCTCCAGCTTTCCTTTCAATATTGATCTGTCATCTTCCACTACAGACTACCAAGAGGTCAATGGTAGCTTGGTATTTTAAGAACTTCTACAATGGATTTTGGTCTGCTTTTTTGTAGTTGCCTAAAGAAAAATCATGTGCATTTCTGTTTAAACATAATACACTGTTTCAGAACCAATATGTTGTACACCTGAGCCTAAGGTAACATCATATGTTAATTACACTTCAATTAAAATAAATAAGTTAGAATAATAATATACTGTTTCAGTGGTGAAAGACTCAAAGTTTGCCCTTTAAGGTCAGAAACTACACAAGGAATCCCAATTCACCACTGCTACTCAACTCCCTACTAGGATTTCAGAGTAATTAAGCAATAAAAAAGACAGAAGGCATCCAAATTGGAAAGGAAGAGGTAAAACTATGTTACTCACAGATGACATGATTCTAAATAGAGAAAATCCTAAAGAATTCCCACCCCACATAAAAACTGTTAGACAATAAACTAATTCAGCGAAGTTGCAGAGTATGAGATCATTATGTAAAAATCAGTTGTATTTCTACACATTGGCAATTAACAGACTGAAAAGGAAATTAAGAAAACGATTTCATTACAATAGCATCACAAGAGTAAAATTCTTAGGAATAAATTTAACCAAGGAAATACAAGACTTACATACTGAAAACTAGAAAACATTGCCGAAAGACACAAATAAATGAAAATTCCCCTGAAATTTCACCCATCACACAGTTTCACTGTTATCAATTTGATGTGTATTATTGTGGACTTTTTTCTATTCAATATCAATTATGGTTCTTCGTTAGAAGCAAGAGAAAGTGTCTTCCTGTGTGACATCTGGCACGTTACTAGCTCTCTGCGTTTCACTTTACTCATTTGATAAAGGGAAATAATATCAGGATCTACTGCATTGGTTATTGTGTGAATTGAAGTCATATGAAATATGTAACAGCACCTGTTACAGGGCAAGAGGTAAAAACACATGTGTGCTATTATCACTTTCATATTTTAATTATTGTTTTGATTGGTTTTCAAAATCATTCAGAACTCTTTACTATACCTGGCCTTATAAACACCCTAATTTCCCACACCCAAGTCAAGAAATTATTTTCCTCTTTTATAAGAATACTTTCCTTATTTTTTATTTAACCTGACTTACTAATATTCTTATCTGTACTTTAACTTAGAAAGAACACTTTTCTTAAATGCCATTTCCTTCTATCAGCAAATCCAACCCAGAAATTTGTTATAAAACCTACTGCAATCCCACATCTTTTACCATATATCCTCTGATTACTATGGACCTTGATATGCATTTAGTGAAGGTAATGTGTATTAGACTGCATTATTCTTCAAAATATTTGCCTTTCAGTATGAAAGGAGGCTTTTCTATCCAAGGCTCTATGATTTGTTTGAGCCAATGGAATAAAAGTTGGAACAACATGTACCACTGATTCTGCTGATGGCTGCATAGTTTTGTGAATATACTAAAAGCTCTGAATTATACACATTAGGTGAATGAACCATATATAGTATGTGAATTCTATCTCAATAAATCTGTTACAAAAATACAATAAAAACAAAATACTATAATACAATTTAAATAAAATGAAATTGAGAAAAGAGGATAAAATAGCTGAAAGTGTAAAAAAAGTGAAATATTTCAATGAAAAGAAATCTTATGACTTGTGAAGTTTATGAGATATTCATTCTTATTTCCATAAGTTATATAATTGCTTTACAATTATTAACAACATAATAGTACCAGTTTGGATGAACTTCATCTACACATGATAGAAATCCCCAAATACTGGTGGCATAAACATTATTGAAATATATATTTATTTGATACAATTATAGGTAGTCTAGGATAGGTAAGTTGGCACAAAGAGTATCAGGAATCCAGGTGCCTGTTAACTTGTTGTCCTGTTATCATCAACTTTTGCTTTCTACCTTATGCTACAAGATGGCTGCTCTAACTCCAGCCATCATATCTACATTCTGGCCTCAACAAAATAAGAATGGGAAGGAGAGAGGCACACCTCCTCCCATAATGATGTAATCCAAAAGCTGCACATAATTCTTCCACTTATTCACATCACCATGCCAAACTGAAAGGGATACTTGGAGTCTGTATTTGGTTTAGCAATGAGCCTAGCTCACTTTTTTTTTTTTTTTAATTCTAGAGAAACAAGGGAGAATCCATGTTTAATGACCACCTGTGGTCTTTGCCCAAACAACCGAAAGGCAGAGTGAGCAGAACTGCTTCACAAATACTTTTACTATGATCCAGGGAAAAGAACACATAGGATTCCTGCTCTTGATAGCTCTGCATCTCATTTAGGGAGAATGACCAACCTAAAGCAGGGTCACAAATAGCATAGGGAACAGGTAGAAAAATGAAAGAGTGAATGTGCTTGGTAATGCTCAGTTTTGAACAGGGAAGGAAAGTGGAATGCTGGGGATTGTGGCAAATTCACAAGCATTTGCCCTGTTTAACGTGACAACTTGTTCTCAGCTTCCAGCTATTATAACATGTGGAATTGTAAGTTCACAGTTATAAGACATTTCAAATATTTAAGAGAAGCCAGATATCAGAATTGTACTGAAATCTGGATTTTACTGGAAATCTCTTATTTCTTAATTTTGGTTTCAATGTTTAAAAACTATCTGTAGCTTGCTCATGGACCACCAGTTTGAGACATCTGGCTGAGACTAGCAAGATAAAATATCAGCTACTTAAAAACGGATAGCCCATCAGACTCTGTAAGTAACCATTATACTGAAAATTATTATAAAGGGCAATGAAAATGAGGCAGAACTTATATCTATAGATTTATTAAGTATTGGAATCTTACCTTTATTGAGCATTTCCTGTTGTCAGGTATTGTACTCAACCCTTTTTACATTCATTATCTCATCTGAAGCTCAAAAAGTTTTGCATTCTTTTCTTTTCTTGTACAGGGTAGTAGATGGAAATTGTGGGCCAGAAAGCTTAGCAACATGCCTAAGGCCACACAACTTGTAAGTGATGGAGCTATGACTTAAATCTGGCCCTGTCAGATGTCCAAACCCATGATCTTAATCCTTATTTAATACTGTGTGCAATTTCTATGCCTTTTCTGGAACAATATGGGGTAGCTTTGCCGCAATATGAAAATAAGGATATGACAAGCAGGTATGCAGCATCTCCACATTTAATTTTAAACACAGTGTCACTTACGTCAGAGAAACAGCATGGAGGATACAAGTAGAAGGATTAACCAAAGTCTGAAAAGCCTCCAGAGGACCTCAGTGCTCAAAATATCATACATTATCTTTAAACAACATCTGGAGGACCCTCACACCATTTATCCCACTAAACAAAGAGGAGACTTTGACAGTTACCATTTTGTGGCTTTAAATCCACAGTGGAGCTGTGGAACTTATTTAGCACAGGTGTTTAATTGTGATAAATTGGAGAAAGTCCCAGTATTCAATGGTCCTCAAACTAACACTACCATCTGGGTAGAGTAGGGTAGTGGCTGTCTGTCAACAAACTTGCTTATAAAGTTTCAAGGGTGGTGGCCTATTAGGAAATCCACAGGGGTATATCAGGAGGTTAGGCATGCATGAAGGGAGCAGAGTATTTCAACTTTCCCCAGGATGACAAAACACTGTGGGAGATGAACATGAAGCCATTATGTTTATTATCTTTGTGATAATCTATTTCTTTTTCAAAGCAGTATTAAATATTAAAAACACTTGGGTATCTTGGTGAGCGAGAGATTTCTTTGCCATTTTGTGTGTTAAGGGAAGATTATATTAGTTGCTTTAGGCAAATCTTTCTGCTTATGGAGAATGCACAAATGTTACTATGGTCGGCCGCTAGAAATCACAGTATGTTTTATTTCACCAAAAATGTATTAAGACAGGGACTACTGCTTCTAGTTGATGTGAAGTAATGAGGACTGGATTTATTTTCTCACCCGAAATAATGGAAAAACCAGACAGAATATATGAGTCAATGGCTTTCAAGACATTGAACATCAGGCAATGAAGGAAAGTGATCACTAAAATGGAGGGAAAATAATAAGGTGAGCTCTACAATTGAACCAGCTTGACTTGGGGGAATTTCTAGGTCACAACACAAGGAAGGTGAACTGAAGCAGAACCTAGTGGACACCCTAGGTGAAAAGACAGAGCTAAGAGTCTGGGGACATCAAAACCACTAGAGCTGACAGAGTACTGAGGAGGAACAGGCTACCCAGAGAGTGTCCCCAAACACTGCAGAGACTCTCTCTCAAATATTGAGTTGAAGACTGATCTATGCTGTGTGTGAGGAAACTACCAGAAACCTGGCAAAGACCACATGAAAGGATTGGAAAAATAGTGCACAGCACCCAGTCAGGGCTATGGATAGGGTCTATTCTCTCTAGCCAGACTGGAAAAACTCGGAATTCACAGGGCATCAGGTGGAGTAGTCAGAAGGGACTTGCCTTAGTAACGGGTAATAATTAGCCTTAACTAAACACTGTGCATTTGAAAGTCAGGTAAGACGTGGAAGATTAAAAAAAAAAAAAGACTCAAATTTAACTTCTTGAAAGGAAAACTATCATGTCTGAGATGAAAAATAAATTGAATGGTATTAGTGGATGTTAAGTGTTAAGGACAAAAGTTAAGTGAACTGGAAGACCTAGCAATAGAAAGTATCCAAAATGAAATGCACAGATAAAAGTAATTTTTAAAAATGAACAGAGCATTATTAAGCTGTGGGGCAATTTCAAGCAGCCTAATATATGTGTTATTGGAGTTCTTGAAAAAGGGTAGGAGAGAAAAAAATTGAATTTACAATGTCTATTTCCACATTTGATCAAAATGATAAAACCATAAATCCAAGAAATTCAACAAACCCCCAACACAAGGAACATGGAGAAAATTTTACCAAGACATTATTTTTTACCAAGAAACTCCATAATCCTGTGGCATAAAGTAGTGAGTAAAAAGAAAACTCTTAAAAGAAGTGAGAGAAAAAAACCTGTATTACATACAGAGAAATAAAATGAGGAATCAGCATCTCTCTCATTGAAAATATTACCAATGAAAAAACAGTAGAGCAACATCTGCAAAGTATTGGAAGAAAAGAAAAAAGATGACTGTCAACCTAGAATGTAGAACTATATCCAGTAAAATTATCTTTTGAAAACAAAAGTCCAGTAGACACTTGTCAGACACACAAAAGCTGAAATAATGCAGTATCAGTAGATCTGCATTCAAGACATGTTAAAGGAAGTCCACTAGGCATAAGGAAAATGAGAGTAGATGGAAATATGAATGTATACATGTATACAAGGGAATAAGGGTGCAGGATGTGCTAACTACATGGGTAGATCTACAAGTTGTTTTTCTTACTATTTAAATCTGTTTAAATGATAATTAAGTAGTTAAACAAAAATAATCACAATGGGGTTTGGGGTTTATAACATTTATAAAAGTAAAAGGATGACAACAACAACACAAATGCGAAGAGAAGAGAAAATAAAATATATGATTGTAAGGTTTTTAACATGTGAAATGGAGCATAATCACTTGAAATGAAAGAGTGGTAAGTTAAATATGTACTAGAAATCCTAAAGCAACCAATGCAATACACTGCCCCCCAAATAGTCAGCTAATAAACTGATAAAAGAGGCAAAGTACAATTTTAAAAGAGTAAGCAAGAAGGAAGAAAATATGGGTAGGAGAACAAAAACCAGATATTGCAAATGGAAAATAAATAGCAAGATGAAAAATTTCAATTTAATCACATGAATGTAAAAATGTCTTTAATCTCTAATTAAATTGCAGAGATTGCCAAACTGATGAAACAAGCAAGACCCAAACGTAAGCTGCTCACAAGGAACACACCTTAAATATGTAGAGATACATAAGTTAACATTAAAAGGATGGTAAGAGGTATACCATGCTAACACTAATCAAAGGAAAACTGAAGCATCTGTTCTAATATGAGACCATTAGATTTCAGAGCAAAGAATATTTCCAGGGATAAAGAAGGTCATTTCATAATGATAAAGGGGTCAATTCATCAAGCAGCCACAAAATAATCCAAAACGTTTATGCACCTAATAAGAGAGCTTCAAAGCAAATGAAGCAAAAATTATAGAACTGCAAGAAGAAATTGACAAATCCATAACTATAACAAGAAACTTAATACTACTGCCTGATAATTGAAAATCCCAATCAAAATTCCAGCAGGCTTTTTTTGAAATTGGCAAAATTATTCTAAAATGTGTATGGAAATGCAAGGGACCTGAACAGCCAAACAGCTTCAAAAAAGAACAAAGTTAGGAGAGTAACACCACCTGATTTAAACACTTATTAAGAAGCTACAGTAATTGAGACATGGTAGTATTAGCATTGAGTTGGTGAAATGGATCAATAGTACAAGAGTAGAGATTTCAGAAATACATCCATGCGTATAAGAACAACTTATTTTTGATGAAGGTGCAATGCATTCAGTGAAGAAAGAATAGTTTTCCAACAAATAATACTGGAACACTTGGATATCTGTATGAAAATTTCTTGTGTTGCACCATATACAAATACTAAGAACTAAATGCTAAACCTAAAACTATAAAATTTCTCCAAGAAAACATCATAGAAAATCTTTGTGTCTTTGAGTTAGGCAAACATTTCTTAGAATATCAAAAGTGTTATTCACAAAGAACAGATTGATAACTGGACATCATCTAAATTAAAATGTGTTTTTAAGGGTGGCCTGGGTGGTTCAGTCACTTTAGCATCTGATGCTTGATTTCCCAGGTCTCTGGGTCGTGAGATGCAACCCTGATTAGGGCTCCGTGCTCAGCACGGAGTCTGCTTGGGATTTTCTCTCTCCCTCACCTCCCCCGCCTGCTCACACTCTCTTGCACTCTCTCTAAATAATAAATAATATCTAAAATGTGTTTTTAAAAGACAGTGCCAAGGGAATGAAAAGACAAGTCAGAGACGGGAAAAAACCTGCAAAGCACATATCTGATAAAGGATTTGTATTCAAAATATATAAATCATTCTCAAAAATGAAAAAACAACCTCAGTTAAAATACGGACAAAAATAAAAACAAACTCCACAAAAGAAAATAATACAAATCACAAATAAGCTCATGACATGATATACAACATCATCAGTCATTAGAGAAATGCAAATTAAAGCCACAGTGATGTAGCAGTACATACCTTTTAGAATGGTTACAATTAAGAAATCTTTCCATCACAAGTGAATGTAAAGCAATTAGAATTCTCATCCACTGCCAGTGAGAATGTAAAATTAATCAACCTCCTTGGAAAATAGTTTGGCAGTATCTTAAAAATTTAAATATACCCCTACCAGATGATCCAGCCATTCCAGTCTTAGGTATTTACCTAAGCAATAGCATATGTTTATACATCTATATTCATAACAGCTTTCCTTGTAATAGCCCCAAACTGTAAATTATCCAAATGCCCAACCATGGATGAATTAACAAATTGTTATATACCCATACAATGGAATACAACTCACCAAGAATAAGAAATGAACTATTGATAAATGCAATAGTAAATGGGTGAATCTCAAATAATTATGTTGAGTCAAAGACAAAAAGAGTACATACTCTTTTCAACAAATAATGTTTGGAAAATAATATCCATGTGCAAAAGAATGAAATCAAACTGTTATCTTATGCCACATACAAAAATTAACTCAAAATGCATCAAAGACCTAAACATGAGAGAAAAAACTACAAAACTCTTAGAAGAAGATAAAGGAGAAAAGTTTCACGATATTGAATTTGGCAGTAATTCCTTGGATATGACACCAGTAGCACAAAGGAAAAATAGATATATTGGATGTTATAAACAATAAAAACTTTTTGCATTAAAAGGCGCTATCCACAGAGTGAAAAAATAACTCATGAATAGGAAAAAGTATTGGCAAATCATCTATCTAATAAGGGATTAATATTCCAAATATCCCTAATAAAGAAATTTTATAATTCTACAACAAAAAACAACCTGATTTAAAAAAGAACAAAGGACTTGAACAGATATTTATGCAAAAAAGATACAAAAATGGCGAAAAAGCACATGAAAAGATGTTCAATATCCCTAACCATTAAGTAAATGAATATCAAAACCACAATAAGATACCATTTCACACCCATTAGAATGGCTATTATAAAACCAATACAAATAGAAAATAAGAAATGTTGCAGAGGATGTGGAGAAACTGGAACCCTTGTGTACTGCTGGTGTGAATGTAAAATGATGCAGATGCTATGGAAAATAGTATGAGGATTCCTCAAAAAATTAAATAAAATCATCGTATGATCCAGCAATTGAACTTCTGTATACATACCCAAAAGAATTGAAAACAGAGACTCAAACCAGTATCTGTACATGTAGGTACATAGCAGCATTATTCACAACAGCCAAAAGACAGAAGAATCCAAGTATCCATCAACAGATGAACAGATCAACAGAATGTGATATATCCATGTGATAGAATATTATTCACTCTTAGAATGAAATTCTGAAACATGCTACAACATGGATAAACCTAAAAGACATTACTATCAATTAAATAAGCTTGTCACGAAAGGACAAATATTCTATGAGCCCACTTATATAAGGTATCTAGAAGTAGTCAAATTCATAGAAACGTGGATGGAACTGGAGGGTATTATGTTGAGTCAAATAAGTCAAACAGAGAAAGACATGTATCATATGATCTCACTGATATGAGGAATTCTTAATCGCAGGAAACAAACTGAGGGTTGCTGGAGTGGGGGGTGGGGTGG
>NW_028037150.1:0-511 GCF_054177405.1 Leptonychotes weddellii | reverse complement strand
TCTAAATGCCACAAAGTTATATTAGCTCTGTCAGTTACATTCCCTCCTCTCCACATACATTCTGATCTATTGTCCTACCCCTGTTCTCTCCTCCCCACTGTGACTAGTTGCTGAAAGATCAGTTTACTCTGACATCCTCCAGGAATACTGAGCCCCTAGCGAGAAGCTGGTACATTTTTTTAATCTTTTTTTTTTTTTTAAGATTTTATTTATTTGAGAGAGACAGGGAATGAGAGAGAGTGAGAGAGAGCAGGAGCCAGGGAAGGGGCAGAGGGACAAGCAGACTCCCTACTGAGCGTGGAGCCCAATGTGGGGCTTGATCCAAAGACCCTGAAGTCATGACCTGAGCCAAAGTCAGGCACTTAATCAACTGAGCCACCTAGGTGCCCCACATTTCTTAAATCTTAAACACAAAATTTAAGAATAACATTTTAATGCTTCACAAATACATTACCCAGCCTTTTTTTAAAAAAAGATCACAGATATAAAAACAATTAAGATGCTTTAATAG
>NW_028037149.1:0-511 GCF_054177405.1 Leptonychotes weddellii | reverse complement strand
AAGGAGACAGCCGGCTGCAAATCCTGGCTCAGCGGTGTGACCGCGGTGTTTTTGAGCACGTGCCAGGTTCTCCTTGTCACAGGGGGATGACGCTCCACGTTCCTCATAGGATCGTCGGGAGTGTCAAACGAGCTGATGCAGGTAACGGTGTTTGGGACAAGGCCTGGAGTGCAGAGGACTCCCCAGGCAGAGACCCATCGTCCACGGCCTTTCTCCTTCTCCGCAGTGGTCTCTGGGAGGTGATGCAGTGCAGGAGTAATCCACAGGCCACCCTGGAGTCTTCATGGTTGGAGGAGGTGCCTGCACGAGGGGTGGGCTGTCCCAACGTGGACCAGAGCAGCAGGAAGCCCCGCAAATAAGGGCCAAGCAGGGGCTGGGTTTGCAGCAGGCATTTCCCCCAGCTCTGCCAGGGCCGCGGCCTTATTAGAACCGGTGGTACCCGATGTTTACCACCCTCTCCAAGGAGAGGTTTCCAGAAGGCTCTAGTTACTGTGCTATTGTATGATCTATC
>NW_028037148.1:0-511 GCF_054177405.1 Leptonychotes weddellii | reverse complement strand
CTGAAAAACAAACTGAGGGTTCTAGAGGGGAGGGGGGTGGGAGGATGGGTTGGCCTGGTGGTGGGTATTGATTGAGGAGGGCACGTTCTGCATGGAGCACTGGGTGTTGTGCACGAACAATGAATCATGGAACACTTCATCTACAACTAATGATGTAATGTATGGGGATTAACATAAGAATAAAAAAATATATATAAAAAAAATAATAATTCTAAATCAAAAGCCAAGAGCAAATGTGTCTTTAAACTGTATTTTGTTTCAACTGTAACAATTGGCAGATACTGTCCAGGTGGGGGATGTGGTGTCCTGACTTCCCCAAGCTGACGAGACAGTGACGCCTTTCTTTCACTGGAGAGGATCTCCCAAGATGGGAGTACAAAGAGCACACTTCGGGGAATTCTGATTTGGGCAAATCCAATCATTTTATTGATAAGGAAAGTGGGACACATCATTTTAAAGCCACATCACTATAATCAGAGAAAATACAAATTGTCTTCATCTTATTCAGGGA
>NW_028037147.1:0-511 GCF_054177405.1 Leptonychotes weddellii | reverse complement strand
CCCCCCTCCTCCCTCCCACCCCCCTCCACTCCAGCAACCTTCAGTTTGTTTCCTGAGGTTAAGAGTCTCTTATGGTTTGTCTCCCTCTCTGGTTTCATCTTGTTTCATTTTTTCCTCTCTTTCCCTATGGTCGTTGCAAATGGCAAGATTTCAATTTTTTGATGGCTGTGTATTAGTCATTGTGTGTGTATGTGTGTCTGTGTATATACACACACACACACTCACACACACCACATTTTCTTTATCCACTCATCTGTCGGTGGACATCTAGGCTCTTTCCATAGTTTGGTTATCGTGGACATTGCTGCTATAAACATTGGGGTGCACATGCCCCTTCGGTTCACTACATTTGTATCTTTGGGGTAAATACCCAGTAGTGTAATTGCTCTGTTGTCGGGTAGCTCTATTTGCAACTTTTTGAGGAACCTCCATACTGTTTTCCAGAGTGGCTGCACCAGCTTGCATTCCCACCAACAGTGTAGGAGGGTTCCTTTTTCTCCGCATCCCCGCC
>NW_028037146.1:0-511 GCF_054177405.1 Leptonychotes weddellii | reverse complement strand
AGCATTTAAAGAACCACCCATTAACAACATGATGACGTGACACACCCCATGCAGCTATTCCATATTTCTGTTTTTTCTTTGTTCCTGTGAGGAAAAACCATTAGTTTGAACTACCACAGAAGCTGTATAATTATTATTCTTAAAGATTATAAATACATTGTCATTAAAGTCCAGAGTGATCTCAAGAAGGGTATCTGACAGAGGGGGGAAAGATGGTGGAGGAGTAGGGGACCCTATTTCAACTGGTCCCCTGAATTGAGCTGGATATCTACCAGACCACTCTGAGCACCCACAAAACCAGCCTGAGATGTAAGAAGATCTGGATCTCTACAAACAGAATATCGCAGGCAGTTGGTTTTGAGGTACGAAGCGGAGAGCCGTGATTCTGTGGGCAGATATCGGAGGATGAAGGGCAGTGGGAGGGTGCCTGGACGTGGGGATCCTACACCGCCGGTGAGTGACAGCCTCGGGCGCTGCGGACGGGGCACAGACTCGCAGACCCGTAGCGTCG
>NW_028037145.1:0-511 GCF_054177405.1 Leptonychotes weddellii | reverse complement strand
TTCAGACCAATATCCCTGATGAATATGAATTCCAAAATCCTCAACAAAATCCTAGCTAACAGGATCCAACAATACATTAAAAGGATCATCCACCACGACCAAGTGGGATTTATTCCCGGGATGCAAGGGTGGTTCAACATTTGCAAATCAATCAGTGTAATAGAACACATTAATAAGAGGAGAGAGAGGAACCATATGGTCCTCTCAATTGATACAGAAAAAAACATTTGACAAAATACAGCATCCTTTCCTGATTAAAACTCTTCAGAGTATAGGGATAGAGGGAACATTCCTCAATTTCATAAAATTCATCTATGAAAAAGCCACAGAGAATATCATTCTCAATGGGGAAAAGCAGAGAGCCTTTCCCTTAAGATCAGGAACATGACAAGGATGCCCACTCTTGCCACTATTGTTCAACAAAGTACTAGAAGTTGTAGCAACAGCAATCAGACAAAAAAAAAGAAATAAAAGGTATTCAAATTGGCCAAGAAGAAGTCAAACTCTCTCT
>NW_028037144.1:0-511 GCF_054177405.1 Leptonychotes weddellii | reverse complement strand
GTCCTAGAGGCAGAGAGGACCCCTCCCAAGATCAAGGAAAACAGGTCAACACCCCAGCATGTAATAATAAAACTTGCACATCTTAGAACCAAGGAAACCATCTTAAGGGCAGTTAGGGGGAAGAGATTCCTTACGTACAGAGGGAGGAACATCAGAATAACGTCAGACCTATCCACAGAGACCTGGCAAGCCAGAAAGGGCTGGCATGACATATTCAGGGTACTAAATGACAAGAACATGCAGCCAAGAATACTTTATCTGGCAAGGCTGTCATTTAGAATGGATGGAGAAATACAGAGCTTCCAGGACTGACAGAAACTGAAAGAATATGTGACCACTAAGCCAGCCCTGCAAGAAATATTAAGGGGGTTTCTATAAACGGAGAAAGACTCCAAGAGTGATATAGAACAGAAATTTACAGAGATAATCTATGGAAACAAGGACTTCACAGGCAACATGATGACAATAAAATCATATCTTTCAATAATCACTCTCAACGTGAATGGCCTAA
>NW_028037143.1:0-511 GCF_054177405.1 Leptonychotes weddellii | reverse complement strand
CAAGGAGGGAGTATCAGGATTTAGGAGTTTTGGTACAGGAGGGGGAGAAATATTCTCATGTATGTGTGAGCATATATGCACATGTGTGTGTAATACAAGTAAACCTGGATTGAAATACCAACTCCACTATATAAGTAGCTATGTAAACACAAGTTCATTATCTATAAAATGAGGATATTAGTAATTGCCATACAGGATTGGATGATTAAAGAAATTTAAGTGCCCATTTCAATAACTGTGATATATATTAGATATTCAAAATAATCACTTTCTATCTAAACTCAGTTCAAGTTCCAGCTTTACCTGGAAAGCTTTACCTGCCAGCCTTACTCCTCAGTGATTACCTCAGTGATGAATTTCTTTAATGCCCATGCCTTTTTTTTTTAATTTTTTATTCTTATGTTAATCCCCATACATTACATCATTAGTTTTAGATGTAGTGTTCCATGATTCATTGTTTGTGCATAACACCCAGTGCTCCATGCAGAATGTGCCCTCCTCAATACCCACC
>NW_028037142.1:0-511 GCF_054177405.1 Leptonychotes weddellii | reverse complement strand
GCCCCACAGAGGGTGAGGAACGAGACACGAAAACGATGCCCAGGGACTGCGGGGTAGGGGAGGGCAGAGAGGGGACCCCACCGATGTCGGGGATGACCTCATCTTCGTCCGAGTTGCTTTCCTCCTCGGCTGGTGACTCCTCCTCCTCTGGCTTCTCCGCTACCTTCTCTACCTCGGCCACGGTGCTGTCCTCGTAGGTATAGCCGATGGAAGCCTTCTTCTCTGCCAGCCTGGGACGGGGAAGCCCGTGAACAGGAGGGCCACGGGCAGGACATAGCCCAGAGCCAAGCCTCGAGGGCACACTGACTCCCTGAGCTCCAGCCTCTTGAGGGCGCCCTTGCCTCTGGCCCCTCACGGTGCTCTCCCTCAGCCCAGAACCTTCCGCACCTGCCTCCCACCAGCCCCTCCCTCTTCTCCCAAGCTCCGGCTCCAGTGTCCCCAGGAAGCTGTCCCCCAGGCAGGGTCAAGCACCATCCTGAGCTCCTCAGCCCCACCCACATGGGGTCCTGAC
>NW_028037141.1:0-511 GCF_054177405.1 Leptonychotes weddellii | reverse complement strand
GGTGTGTGTGTGCGGGGGGTATGGGGATTGGGGGTAATAGCTCTGGACAACCTGTATCTCCAATTTACCTAGGTTCAAGAAGGTGCGAGGAATCCGTGGTGTTTCACCGTCAAAAATTTGGAAGATGAAGAATATGCCTTTTGTATGGAGTATGACAAGACTTGTTCAAAGTATTTTCCAGTTGGTACAGAAGTTGGGGAGAGCGGCACCCTCTATCTGCTAGGATAGGCGCGAGAGGCTGAGTGCTCTCAAGAAGGTGTCTGGCTTTCGCAGGGCTCACTGTGAGCCTGCACACAGGACCGACGAGGACACTTAAAGGTTTTGTTCTAAGGGTGGCGTATTGGAAGAATGTGGCGCACCTTGTAATCCTGGGAAGAAGACAGATCTGGAGTCCACTGTGGAGTGACTTCGTGAGAGTGGTGGTGATCTGCAGCATCTGGCTAACGAGATGTCTGTCTTTTATTAAGTTATGGGTGTAGTTTCTGTGCCTTTGTCCTCACGGCTGGGATTT
>NW_028037140.1:0-9916 GCF_054177405.1 Leptonychotes weddellii | reverse complement strand
AAAAAAAAAAAAAAAAAAAAAAAGGATGGCTAGAAGATTCTTGGCCTAATCTGGAAGGATGGAGTTGTCATGAACTGAGATAAGGACCACAGTGTGCAGAACAGGTTTTGGGTAGGACATCAGTAGCTCAGATTTGGGCACATGAGTTTGAAATGAAATTCCAGTAATCCAAATGAGACAATATGAAGCACTGAACCGGAGAGTGACAGTAGCGATGGACCGAAGTTCTTTGTATTCAAGAGATTGCCATTTTGGTAAAAAAACGTAGGATTTGGCACTCAACTGGAAGAGAGAGAAGGGAAGTAGTTGTTGAAGAAGGCCCCGTGATTTTATGGCTGGATGATGCTGGTGGTAGAATGAGGATGAATGCCTGAAGAGAGAAACAAGCTGGCAAAAGGAGCAGGTGGGAAGGGAAAGAGGACAGACAGTCTTCCTGCTAATCCTATGGATTTGAGGTCCAAGGGGACAGTGAGAGGAAAAGTCTAGCAGATAGTTTCCAGGGCAGCTATGGTGGTCAGCAGAGGCCATGAGGCTAAAGAGAATATTTTTGTTCCCAAAATAATTCAAGGATAGGGCAGCTCTTTACCAAGACCCAGAAAGGAGGGTGGGTGTGGTGAACTTTGGTTCACTGTAAACTCCAAAGCAGGCTGAGAACAGTGACAGTTCTCAGGGACGTGCAGGAGCAGGTTATGGGTAGAGTGTGGGGCAGTTTCTCTCACCAGAGATATCAGACTTCTCTCCGTATTCCAGAAGACTTTTCAATACAGTGGAGATGGCCAGATTTGTAGTAAAGGACGAAGGGAAAGCAGAAAATAATGTGACTTTCAGGGGGCTGACAGGAAATTAATTCCACCCAAATTCAGGTGTACACATCTTCGTTATCGTCCCATAGTTTTCAAGCTTTATCAGCAAAAATAAATGAGAAGAAATTACACTGATAATAACGAGTTTTCGGCTGCCTCCAAACAGTAGCTTTTAACTCATGCCACAGAGAATTAGGGCTACCAACAACGTTCATATTCTGTGGGTTCTTTTCCTCCAGATCTGGAGCAGAGCACAAATGAAAAAGGAGACAACTGAATAGAGAAAACTCAGATACGTCCACAGGGCAGAGCTATGCTGCTGATCCCCTGCCCTGGGGGTGGTTGTGAATCTGTCCATAGCTTTTGGCATGGTCAGGTGGGGAAGAGCAACAATGAAGATGTGAGTGAGTCCCAGCCTGCTGCGCCTCGGTTTCTGCAACTGCAATTCCCCCACCTCCCAAAGTCTCTGAGACAGCTATTCTACCGTTGAATGGACAAGACCCTAAGGGGATGTAGCTGTCTGATGACCCTCACAGTGGAGTAAAAGGGTTAGAGTACGGAAAAAGCGATTCCCTGCCTCTTCCTCTTCGCTCTACAGAGAAGCCCGGCCAGCACTGCGGCCATTCTCGCGGAATCGTCCCAGCTCCCGGGCCCATCTCACAGCGTGGTCATGAGCGGAACGGTACCTGTCCTCTCTGAAAGGGCTTCGCGTACCCTCCTACTCCTCATGCTCCAATCACCGCCCGACCTTTTCCGTATGTTTCCCTGAGCGCGGACCCCTCCGCTCTGTAACCGGGAGAGACTCATGCACGCGGCCATCTTGGCTACGTCCCGTTACGCCTCGCCACGCCCCTCACGCCGGGTACGTCATCTCGCTTAATCACATCACGTCCCCGTAGCCCCAGCCCAGGTCTCCGACAAAGCAGTGTCCCACCTTGGGCTCGCTCACCGCGTCGGAGCCCGAATCTCTCTCCGTCCACCCAGAGCCTGGGTCTGCACCCGGTCTCTGCCCTGGCTACAGCTCTGCTGCCGTCGCTCGGAGCCTGCAGCCGCGGCCATGCGCCTGCGCACTAACTTGGTCCCGCCTCTGCCCTAACTTGGTCCCGCCTCTGCCTTCCGCCTGGGTCACCCCTCCTTCGAGCCGGACCATCTTCGCCACGCCCTCACGTATGTGTCACGCCCTCGCGCTCCGCCTACACCACGGCCCTTCTTCCTCTTACGTAATTTGTGTCCCGTATGCTACTCTGGGGCCCCGCCTTTCCACAGGCCTTTTTCACGTCCCTGTTATCCCCTGGGTCACGCTCATTCCTCTGACCCCACATCCCTCCCTTGTTTCTACCTCCCTCCTTTCCACTTTGGTAATTTCTCTGCCCTTTGCCTGCGCTCACCTCTTCCGTTGTCTCGACCAGCTTTGTCGTGCTCTTGTAGCGGCCACGCCACGCTCTTCACGCACTAAGTCCAACTTTCCCAGGTTACGCCCCTGAGCGATGCCTGGGCCACGCCCTTCCCGCCTAGAACGTCGCAGGCGCTCCTTCCCACGGTGTCCAGGCCCCGCCCCTCCCGCCGGGTCACGTTCCTCCCCTGCTTTCCACGGTCCTACGTCATGGCCAATCCCAGCGCCCCACGGCACGACCCTACGATCTACATTGGCCACGCTAATGCCCGTTTGAGCATTTTCTGGCGTTCCGTCATGGCCACTCCCTGGGTTCTCAGGACTCCCACTTTTGGGTCCGCTCTCACCAGTGTACGCGTCCTGCTCTCCCTCTGCTGGTGGAACTCGGTCCTGGGAAGCCGCTCGGGAGCGGGCCGGGCCCTTTGTGTTTCCGGAGAAAACCGCCCACGCCTAAGAGCTAGACGTCAGTAGCATTTATAAAGTGAAAGGAGCCTTTGGATCCCTGATACTCGTCTAAAAATAGACTTTATCCATATTTCTTTCCAGCTCCAAACACCACAACTCCACGAGCAGAAACCGGATAGGAAACATAACTTGGCACTGACTGGAACTGTGTTCTTACGAGCCCTTCAGCCAACGTTAAATGCTAGGCAGATGCATGGAGTAATAAGCACATTCTTCTACCTCCTGACCTCTTCAGAAGACTTTTTCTAAGCACCTAGTGCCCTCTTGCTGTCTAGAGCCTGTCCGGACAACACAACACTTAGACCTCTGTAGACCCCCTGTTCTGGGATTAAAGTAAAGAGGTTTACTTCTTCCATTTATAATTCTGCGTCCACAAGAAAAAAATGAAGGGGTTACCACTTTTTTTTTCCTGTCCAGAAATCTCTGAACGGGCACTTCTGGGGGAAGGGCACTTACCATTAGCCTTTCAGTTATTCATTCATTTAAATTGTATTTATGGAGTACTAAGTTCCAGTGACAAGACAAACCTCAAGGACCATACAGCCTGAAGTTTTCCAACCTGGGTTTGGCTGAGACAAGAATTGATGAGAAAATTAAGGTGTGGTAAGGGGGTTGGAATAGGTAGAAAAGGGCTTGGTAAGTGCTTGTCTCTTTTTTTAATTGAGGTATAATTGACATAACATTGTATTTCAAGTATACAACATAATGATTTAGTATTTGTATTGCGAAATGATCACAGTAAGTATCCAACACCATACATAGCTATAATTTTTTTCCTGTGATGAGAACTTTTTAAGATTTACTCTTAGCAAATTTCAAATGCACAATACAGTATTATTAATTATAGTTACCATTATGCACATTACATCCCATGACTTATTTTATAACTGGAAGTTTGTGCCTTTTGACCATCTTCACCGATTTTGCCCTTCCCCCATTCCCTGCCTTAGGCAACCAACAATCTGTTACCTGTATGAGTTCAGTTTTTTGTTTTTGTTTTTTAGATTTCATATGTAAGTGAGATCTTATGTTATTTGTCTTTATTTGTCTGACTTATTTCACTTAGCATAATGCCCTCCAGGTCCATCCGTTTGTTTAGTTTTTTGTTGTTTTTGTTTTTGAGAAGCAGGTTTTCTTGATTTTTAGTCCCAAGGGAAATCCTGATTCCTCATCTTGATGACACTGGGAATTAAGTAGGAGACAAGTGCCAAAAGGACTTTTATAGATCCCCTCAATGTATTCTGTTGCCAACGATCACAAAGTATTGAATCAATCCTATGAACCACCCAAACTTTTCTGTTCGTTTGAGATCACAGGCCGTCGGTGGTATGGCTTTATTCAGGGCAACATTTAGATCATTATTCCCCATGATGGCAAATAAGTTTCAACTTGTCAATTGACTGAATAACTGTTGGGAAGCTTTGTGGTTGAGTCCACACTGAAAAGGAAAAAGTTCTGTCGTAGATTAACAATGTTTGTTGTGGGTGCAAGATGGATGAGTGGCTGCAAAAACCTATCTAGCATCTCTGATTTGTAGTGATAGAGGTATTGCATACATGTCTTTAAGGCAGTCCTCACAAACAGCAGTTCTTACTATAAGCTGTTGAGGATTTTCAGACAGTAGAAGGGTCAGAATCATTGTTGCTGGTCAGAATTTAAGGGCAGAAACTTTGATATGTTGATTAATTCATATGATTTGTATATCCATTAGAATGAGGGTAGTTTAAGATTCTGTTATGAAAATGAGAGCATCTAACCTGAAAGGTACAGGACCCAATGGCCCCTCCACCTTTTTATATAGGTTGGCAAAAGAAGTAGCTATAGTCAGGGCTAAATGTGACTGGGTGACACTAACTGTTCGCCAAATAGAAGGTTGAAAATACTGCTCCATAGAGTATGGCCGTAATAATTTTGGAAAAAATTACAACTTGCCTAAACCATGAGAAAACTCTTTTTTTTTTTTTTGAGAAAACTCTTAATATAACACCCAAACAACATTGGAAAGAGTTAGATCTAAGATGAAATATCAGTAAGATCTTGCTTTTACTACCTGAGACTCATTTTAATGTGTTGGTCTTTTTTTTTTTTTTTTAAGATTTTATTTATTTGACACAGAGAGACATAGCGAGGCAAACACAAGCCGGGGGAGCGGGAGGGGGAGAAGCAGGCTTCCTGCGGAGCAGGGAGCCTGATGCGGGGCTCAATCCCAGGACGCTGGGATCATGACCTGAGCCGAAGGTGCCCCTAATGTGTTGGTACTGAGCCACCCAGGCGCCCCTAATGTGTTGGTCTTCATGCACGAGATGAGACACACAAGCACACATGCATTCCATTTAAGAAACTGTCCTTTAAATTCTTTTTTTTTGCACTAGAATTTTTTTAATTAATTAATTTTTTAAATTAACATATAATGTATTATTTGTTTCAGGGATACAGGTCTGTGATTCATCAGTCTTATACAATTCACAGCGCTCACCATAGCACATACTCTCTGTCCTTTAAGTTCTTATTTTTTTTTTTTATTTATTAGAGAGAGAGAGAGAGAGAGCATGAGAAGGGGGAGGGTCAGAGGGAGAAGCAGACTCCCAGCAGAGCAGGGAGCCTGATATGGGACTCGATCCTGGGACTCCAGGATCATGACCTGAGCCGAAGGCAGTCGCTTAACTGACTGAGCCACCCAGGCGCCCTGTCCTTTAAGTTCTTAATTTAAGAATATAAAGTTGGCAGAATTACACTCGCTCAGCTTGTCTAAATTAATCTTTATTTCTATGCAGTAGTGATTAACTTTCTCTGAACTAGAAAAATGTTACCCTGTGAATAAAAAGACTAAGTTTGTAATGGTTATGGCTGTTGATTAACCTACAAAATTTGATGAGCCTTCCAAATACTGTAGCTTCAGATTACTTTTCATCTTAAAAGCGCAGAGGTATGGAAGTGGAGACAAAAATATTCCAAAGCCCAGTGTTCCTTTTTTAGCAGATACTAGAAGTTGCTTTTCTCTGACTAGGAATGCAAAAAAAAATTGCATTGTATCTCATGATTTTTTATATCTGCATTCTTGAGCTTCTTCAAATTGCAGTTTATGATTCAAATAAGTAAATTCAGTTCTCTTATCAAATACTCATGGGCCATGAGAACTGCAAAATTAAACCAAATATAGCCCTTGCTCTCCAGAAACTTAAAATTTGTAGGACACAAAAGTAAATCATGTTGGCAACAGATGCATGTACAAATGTGAACAAAATGCTATGGGAGCCCAGGAGAAGGAGAGAATAAAAAGTTAGTGGATTGGACAAGTGTAAAACAAGTAATAATAAATAAAAACCTATAACAAAAACAAAACGAAAGATTTCTCTCTTTCTCTTTTTTAAAGATTTTATTTATTTGTCAGAGAGCACAAGCAGGGGGAGCAGCAGGCTCCCTGCTGAGCAAGGAGCCCGATGCGGGACTTGATCCCAGTCCCAGGACCCTGGGATCACGACCTGAGCAGAAGGCAGATGCTTAACCGACTGAGGCACCCAGGCGTCCCAAAACAAAGGTTTCTCAAAGGAGGTGATAATTGAGATAGACCTGGAACAATGGCTAAGACGTTTAAAGGTAAAAAATGAAAATTCACTGTATTGAACTTAAGAAAGCAGTGTGAAAAGAAACACACACAAAGGACAGAGGTGGAATGAGGCCCACTTGCGGGGACTAGCAGGTCAGAGGGGGATTGGGGGGACATCGGTGTAGAAGCATCTGAAAAACCAAGTTGGATTCAGATCTTAGAGGCCAAAGGGTTTGGATTCCCTGACATAGGCCCTGGGGTGCTGAGAAGATTTCAAGTGGGAATGGCTTCAATGTTAATGATAAGGAGAGCAAAGGCAATGGAAGGCTGAAACATCATGCAGTGACAGTGAGTTTTAAATGTTCCTGTACTGGAACGCCTGGGTGGCTCAGTTGATTGAGAGGCTGCCTTCGGCTCAGGTCATGATCCCAGAGTTCTGGGATCAAGCCCCAAGTCTGGTTCCCTGCTTGGTGGAGAGCCTGCTTCTCCCTCTCTCTCTGCCCTGTTTGTGCTCTCTCTCTGTCAAACAGATAAATAAAACCTTTAAAAAAAATAAATGTGCCTATACGTACTAACCATGGGCTGTTGGATTGGCAGCCCATATGCACCCAGTGCTCCAGCAACGAGGCAATTATTCTTTCTCATTAGCCATCTTAATGAAAAGATAAATGAGTTTAATAATAGTTTCAGAATATGGAACAAAAGATGTTAACATCTTATGATTGATTTTACACATACACACAGGTGCACACATTTGATTCCCTTATATCTCTTATGCTTCCTTTTGTGAGTTACTTCCATTAACCCAAATACAAGGAGAAAAAAAGTTACCAGATGAAGGCCTAAATGATGTTTCTAAAGTTTGCAGGATGTTTACCAACATCTCTGGCCTCTACTCAGTAGATGTCAGTAGCACCCCTCCCCAATTCATGACAACCAAAAATGTCTCCAGATATTGCCAAAATGTCTTCTGGAGGAAAAAATCCACCACCCCTCCAATTAAGAAACACAGAGTTAAAATACAATATTTTTCACTATAGACAAAAATATATCTTTCCAAGCATCTTCATGCTGACTATTTTATTTTATTTTTTAAAGATTTTATTTATTTGACAGAGAGAGACACAACAAGAGAGGCAACAGAAGCAGGGGGAGTGGGAGAGGGAGAAGCAGGCTTCCCGCTGAGCAGGGAGCCAGATGCGGGGCTCCGTCCCAGGACCCTGGGATCATGACTTGAGCCGAAGGCAGACGCTTAAGGACTGAGCCAAATAAAATCATTTTCTTACCTCCTAATTGTACTGAAAATATTAGACTAGTTACTACAAACATCTTGACATTGTTTATTATATGGTATATCAATTTTATTCCAATTTAAATGATAAAGGATCACATTCACTCAAAATTCTACAACTTCTATTGTGGAAAATTGAGTGAAGCCGTAAGTTTGAAAAGTGCAAGCTTTTATCTTATAAAAAATTTCTGAGGGCGCCTGGGTGTCTCAGTTGGTTAAGCGACTGCCTTCGGCTCAGGTCATGATCCTGGAGTCCCGGGATCGAGTCCCGCATCGGGCTCCCTGCTCAGCAGGGAGTCTGCTTCTCCCTCTGACCCTCCCCCCTCTCATGTGCTCTCTCTCTCAAATAAATAAAATCTTTAAAAAAAAAAAATTTCTGGGTTCAGCTATTAAAGGATTTTTTATATTTTTAATATGTCACAGCTAAATACATTTGCCAAAATCCAATAAAAATGTACAGAGTAAAGTTACATTTGAAATGATTCCACACTGTACTGGCTTTGGGTATTACAAGTTTACAAAAAACATGTTTGTGACAGTGAAATGGAATAATCAGGGTCAAAATTGAAAAGCAACATTGGTTCTACCTACATGTTGGTTGATTGATTGCAGGTAAATGGCGTATTCATATGCCCACATGCTTTTACAACTCTGATGAACCTTAAAAGGCATCTTGCATACATCAAAAGAATGACGCACATGTTTTCTTTTTGTGTGATCTCATATTTAATTTACCCTCCAGAGCAGTAGATCAATAGTTATGTACTGAGAAACTGCTTTTCAGTAGTGTTGTGGAGTATGAAAAAACACGGAGAAATCAATTTCTTTTTCCTGTCTCAGGAGACTGGGTGTCTTTTGTATTGCTCATGGCAACAGTAATCTCACCTTTTTATCTTTGTTCTCTAAACTCTGAATGTTGGAAGTAAATAGTAACATATTCAGAATGATTGAAACTGCTTTATTTGTCATCGTTACCACTGTTACTGATAAATTCTGAACCTCCTATGTGTGAAATTGCAGAGATGAGCATTGTATGAAGCAAGTTTGGTATGAATTCTCTGGAGGTTTAATACTTCAAATTCTGTGTGAAAATAAAGAGCAAGTTTCTGCTAGATTTTTAAAAATGGAAGAAAAAAACCCCAGTATGTTAAGAGGCAAGAACAACTTTTTTTTTTTTTTAAAGATTGTATTTATTTATTTGACAGAGAGAGACACAGCGAGAGAGGGAACACAAGCAGGGGGAGTGGGAGAGGGAGAACAGGCTTCCCACTGAGCAGGGAGCCCAATGCGGGGCTGGATCCCAGGACCCTGGGATCATGACCCGAGCAGAAGGCAGATGCTTAACGACTGAGCCACCCCGGTGCCGCAAGAACAACTTTAATAAGTTTTAGCATGTTCTAAGTGACCCGTACCTTGTAAGAGTTTTCATATTTTAAGTTGAGTTATTGACAATGTCTTATTTTGTCATTATACTTTTTCTATTCACTTGACAGGACTGTAAAAGTCGATATTTTTCATCATTGTATTTTTGGCTGCTATTAATTTTGCTATTGTCAAATACTTTTCTGAGCAAACATTGGGATATAGGAAAATTGAAACTATAATTACAGACTCTTTAGAAAATAAGTATGAGCTCACTGTACATCTATACTTCTTATGTCATGTGGCCAGAACAGTACTCCAAGGAAAATTCATAGCCACAAATATTTTCATTATTAACTGAGAGACTAAAAATGCATAAGCCTATTTGTCTATAAGAAGAACAAGAAAACCAGCATGATGACAACAGGAGTAAGGACTTAATAAATAAAAATAAGATTGATGACTCAGAAAGCAGAAAAAAAGAGACTTGAAAATTAAATTTGAGATCTTGTTCTTTGATTAAGCAACAACAAAACTAGACAAATTTCTGGCAAGAATAATGGAAAGTGAGAAAAAATTAATATGTATACTAGAAAATACAAAGGGAATATAGCAAAGAATATAGATACTTGATGGGAAATACTGTATAAAGTCCATGAGAATACTGGAAAACCTTGATGAAATAATGACTTTCTTAGAAATTGTAAACAGCCAGAATAGACTCTGAAACATGAAACCCGCAGTAAATGACAATATAAGAAATGGAAATTTTGAAAGAACTCTTCCCCCAAAATATGTATGATCTAGATTCTTCAACTCTGCATTTCTTCTGCATTTTATTTTTTATTATTATTTTTTAAAGATTTTATTTATTTATTTGACAGAGAGAGACACAGTGAGAGAGGGAACACAAGCAGGGGGAGTGGGAGAGGGAGAAGCAGGCTTCTCGGCGGAGCAGGGAGCCCAATGCAGGGCTCGATCCCAGGACCCTGGGATCATGACCTGAGCCGAAGGCAGACGCTTAACAACTGAGCCACCCACGCACCCCTTCTTCT
>NW_028037139.1:0-511 GCF_054177405.1 Leptonychotes weddellii | reverse complement strand
TATTAATGAAGCTAGTTATTAAATATATACTGAAAATAAAGGAATAAAATTTTTTCTTCAGATTTCTTTTATTCGAAAGAATTATCATGGAAGAGCTTTCTATCCGATAATAGTAGGCATATTGCAAGTGACATTCTTCAGGAAGAACTAAAAAGAAAATTCTGACAAAAGAAACTGTGTAACTACATTAAACTTTTTTACACAAGCTGCCCATTCTTGAACAGTACAATTCAAAGAAGACCACGCGCTTTAAAGTTTGTGTACTTAGGAGGCCATTACATCCTACTAAGAAGGGAAGAAAGAAATCACAATGCTTTTTTCAAGCACTTGTAACACATTTCAGCCATTCACTGGGTTCTCAGAACAGACCGAAAACTGAATGTTCATGTCTATCTAAAGTTGCTTGGCTAAGATCACTTTCTGAGAGCTTTTCAACCACATTAGAAGTTTCTCCAAGGCCAAACCAAAGAAGAAACTTAAATCTACCATCCATTCTCAATGTTTTGGCATC
>NW_028037138.1:0-511 GCF_054177405.1 Leptonychotes weddellii | reverse complement strand
TACATGAAATTTCCCTTTTATTGTACTTTTTATAGCACACTAGCTCAAATACGTTTCTCTACAACTACTCCAACATAACGCCTTTGGAATGAATTATTTTAGTCATCCTTAACATGTTAACTCTGCCAAATACTTTAAAATAAACATATAAAAATTTTAATTATTAATTTTTAGATGAATGGGGTAAGAAAGTCATCAGGTAATGGTTGGGACTGTTAATTTCCAACAAGAAACTGCTTAAGTGTTTCTTCTGATACAGTAGTTATAAATTAGAATTTTCAAAAAACAAGGGCAGAACAAAAAATACAAAGGAAACTTCTGCAGCTTAAGCCTCCCATAGTCCTAAACCTCTGAGAGAAGCAAGGCAAAGCACCTTTCCTACAATTTAAGTGGGTTTCCAGTATTTCCATGTAGTTGAGCTTTCAGAGATAGACACGACATATGTATCCTCTTGGCTCTGGTTGTATTAATTATGCCTGAAGAGTTTAATACCCATCCAAGTCCAAAGGTG
>NW_028037137.1:0-512 GCF_054177405.1 Leptonychotes weddellii | reverse complement strand
CTGTATCTTGAAGAAAACCGCAGACTCTGTCATCTGCCCCATGCTGTGCTGTGCTGCATGATACGGGACGGGGAGCCTCCCCCATCACACACACACACACACACACGTTCGCGTGCGTGCACGTCAGCACATCGTTTCTCCACGGTGCCTCCTTTGTCTTCGGGGTTTACCTGACTTTCAGCCCATGGCCGACATGCACGCTGGAGTGCAAGCGCCAAAGTCTGGGCAAAACAGCTCTGTGATCCACCCATGCTTCGTTTCCAGGACCGCCGTGCTGGCCCCAGGCCTTCACTGTTTGCAAATGCTGGTCTGCTCAGCAGCCACACACGGACCCGTGGCCCGCTGTTCTTCAGGTCCTGTGACAACCACACATCTCACCCGTCTGTCGAAATGGAATATGAAGATGTAAACAAAAACAAAAACTCTTAATAGAGTTTTATATGTATCCATTTCTTTTTTTTTTTTCAAGATTTTATTTATTTATTCATGAGAGACAGAGAGAGAGAGAGAGA
>NW_028037136.1:0-512 GCF_054177405.1 Leptonychotes weddellii | reverse complement strand
GAAATTAGCTGTGAAGGTGAGCCAGGTGCTGCAATTACCTCTTCACTGATCCCAGGTTTAATTAAATTATGTTGATTGGCAGACAGGTAACCGTTTCTTTTGTTTATCTCCCCCAACTCTGCCCTTTTTATAATCTGAGCACTCAAACGAAAAGGTTGATCCTCAAATGCAGATAAATCATTCATTTTCAAAGTTATTGGGATAATTGTTCACCCCTGATAAAATTCTAACTATAGACTGTAAGATTCAATAAATATTAACTATCTAGTATAGAAATGTACCATTTTAGGCAAATTCATAGGTGATATCTTATTTAGTGTTCACAACAGCCTATGTTAATCCTTTCTGACATCCTGCCTAGCACTACAGTAAATTATTTTTTCTCCAGCTTCTCACTTGACGATGAAATCTTACATATCCCATAGCAGGTCCTCAGTAAAATATGTGTCCACAGGATTACCTTATAATCATGTTACACACAATATCAGGGAGGCTGCATCAAAACCACTTAA
>NW_028037135.1:0-512 GCF_054177405.1 Leptonychotes weddellii | reverse complement strand
CCTTTCCTGCCATCTGCGTGACTTGCCACTCAGACGCCACCCTCCGTGCAAGGCAGCACCCACCGACACCCCTTGTCCACCTGGCCCTCGCCCTTCCCCACGGCACCGATCCCCATCTGACTCAAATACAGGTTTTCCTCGCTCGTTTTTCACCTGTCTCTCCCACTGGAGTGTCCCTCCTGTTCACTGCCCAGAACACAGTCGGTGCTCAACAAGTACTTGAACGAACCAAGAGGACTGACGGTGGCAGGTGCTGGGTACAGAAGTAACTACCACTATCTACCACGACGGGGATGGCGGGGCCTGCCTCCCACAGCCCAGAGAGAGGCAGTGGCTACGTGAGGCTCGGCCTGTGTCTGTGAGAAATTAAATTCTAATTTTTGAGTATGCCTAAGTAAGAGGATAACTTAAGAAAGAAAAGCTTTAATTTTTAAAACCACCTGACTTAAATGATCGTCATGGGCGGTTCTGGGTAAAAAAAGCTCTAAGTTGGCTTTTACTTTTCAAATATA
>NW_028037134.1:0-512 GCF_054177405.1 Leptonychotes weddellii | reverse complement strand
CTGGAGTGAAAAAAGCAAGTTGTTTGGATAAACTCAGTACTTATTGTATGTCCGAAGTGTCCATTTTGAGTGATCAAGCTCCATCTACTGGGTTTTAACAGGATGGAAATGTTACATTGTTTCCTTATGGATCAAAAAGCAGTATGTTTGGATGCTCAGCCGCTCTGGGGTATAGGAAGCCACGAGCAATGTTTGCTTTCTTCTTGCAGTTGCATCACGTCCATTAGTGGAGAGGGAGGCATGGAGTGGTAGAGTCAAATAGTTAGGTAAGGTCCAGGGAAAGAGGTAAAATACATTTGAGGAATCATGGCCACACATCAAGAAAATAGCAATGATTTTACTTTCAATTCTTGAGAAATCAGTGCAGTTCTTCTTTGCCGTTTTCCCAATTATTAGATATATATGCAATATTAAGGTAATTCCAAAATAAATCTACTCAGAAAATTCATTCTCTCTAGACACCATAAAATTGGAAACTGTCAGAGGTAATTACTAGAATGAAGAGAGGGAGA
>NW_028037133.1:0-512 GCF_054177405.1 Leptonychotes weddellii | reverse complement strand
TTGCTGGGAGTTGTTTTTTAAATCAACAGTGTTGAATTTCATCAAATGCTGCTTCTATTCAGATGATTATATGTTTTTATTTTTTTTTTAGATTTTCAAATGTTAACCTTGCACTTCTGCACCAAATTTCATTTGGTTTTGGTGTATTACTGATTTTATATATTGCTGGATTCAAACTGCTAATATTTGGTGAAGGGCTGGTCTGTCGTTTTCTTTTCTTGTAATATTTTTGTCTGGTTTCTGTGTCAGGGTAATGCTGGACTCATTCCCTCCTGTGTTTCTGAAAGACTGTAAGATTGGTGTTGCTTCTTCCCTAAAAGTTTAATAGAATTCACCAGTACACCCTCCAGTTCTGGAGGGTTTTTTTTTGTTTTGTTTTGTTTTTGTGGAAAGATTTAAAATGACAAATTCAACTATTTTCTGTTTCTTCTTGTGTCCATCTGGACAGCTTGTGAATCTCACGGAATTTGGCCGTGCCAGCTAAGCTGTAGAATTTACTGGCATAAACCGAC
>NW_028037132.1:0-512 GCF_054177405.1 Leptonychotes weddellii | reverse complement strand
AAAAAAAAAGCAATAAAATATATATCTCCAGGGAATTAATATTTTTCAATATTTGTATGAGAATCATACAAATCAACATTTGTATGAGAAAAAATACACTACTGAAAGACTTATGAGTATATTTGAACAAATGGAAAGCCATACCTTGTTCATAGATAAGTTTACTCAACATCATGAAGATGTAAAGATATGTCTGGTTAATGTACTTATTTGAATATATATATGCAAAAATCCTGTGCTTCACTGATAATGTATTTTATACATAATGCAACCACAATACAATTGTCAACAAGCTATTCTTTGTATTTTCTGGAACAACAAATATTAATAATAAAGTTCCTATGGAAAAATGAACACACACAAAGAACTTAATAAATCTCTAAAAAAAAAAGAGTCATAAGGGGTACTGGACAGTCTAGACTTCAAAACATGTCATTAGGGTCTGTTAAGGACTTATGACTATATTACTGATTTGTATCTGGACCTTATATCCTAAGTAAACACATTAAATG
>NW_028037131.1:0-512 GCF_054177405.1 Leptonychotes weddellii | reverse complement strand
GCCTGGAGGATACTGAAGACCCACAGCTGGCAGAATCTGCCTAGGTGAGAGCAACCTGTTCTCGCAGTGTCTGTAGTATCAAGACTGTGTCCTGCATATGGTCCCTGTGAATACTGCCCAAGGGAGCTGGGACAAGCCATCCCGATGAACCCTTGCTCACAAGGGCAGCCCTTGCTTAAGAGGACATAGTAACAGTAAGAGTGATAGTCTGAGGGCTGCATTGCACAGATATCAGGGTATGAAAGGCTAACAAAAATTCAGGTGGAATCCAAGACCAAGTTAGGGAGTTGTGCAGCTTAGAGATTCCTGTGAGGGTCACTGATGAACCTTGAAATTGGCTCAGTGAGAGGGCCAAGCATTTGTACTCCTGCCATGACGGAAAACAGGACAGCCAGTTGGCATTAGCCAAGAGAGAGAGCATCCATAAGTTTAGGTAAATTAAAAAAACTTTTGATCCCTTTATTATTATTTTTTTTTCCAGTTTCTCTCTGCCCATTTTCTTTTTTTTTTTT
>NW_028037130.1:0-512 GCF_054177405.1 Leptonychotes weddellii | reverse complement strand
GGAGGTGTCATCTTACCAGCCCGCGGTAGGCCGTGGGGCCCGAGGTAAGGTGTTCAGACCTTTCTCTGGAAGTTTGTTTTGTGCATCTGTAAAGTCACGTACGTGTGCCCTGGGGTTTGGATGAGGAAGTAAGACAGTGGGCATCCTGCGAGCTTGCAGTTGGGTCCTTGCTGTGGGCAATGCCTCACGTACCGAGAGGGGACGGGCCTCTAGAAAGCTGCTCAGGTAGGTGGAGGGCTCCCCAGGGCAGCTCCCTTCCTAGTGTCAGCAGCGTGCTCTGAGGGGGAGCATGTAGGTTTAGGCACCAGAGATCCTGGTCTGGCCTCCAAACTACCTAGCTTTGTGACCTCTTCTCAATCTCCACTTCATCTGAAAAACATAGCTGGGTAGCTGTGAAGGGTTTTAGAAAATTTCTCATGGTCGTGTCGTAACCATAGGATACTGATCTTTTCTAACCCAAAAGCATTTCTGATTTTTTTTTTAAAGATTTATTTATTTCAGAGAGAGCGAGC
>NW_028037129.1:0-9916 GCF_054177405.1 Leptonychotes weddellii | reverse complement strand
GATAGGTTAGCCTGGTGGTGGGTATTGAGGAGGGCACATTCTGCATGGAGCACTGGGTGTTATGCACAAACAATGAATCATGGAACACTACATCTAAAACTAATGATGTAATGTAGGGGATTAACATAAGAATTAAAAAAAAAAAGAAAATCTGACCAATTAAATAGTTTTCTACCAAGTATATATTTTCTCCATTAGCACTTCCCAATAGGAACTTGTTGGAGTTAAAAATAGTGTCAATAGTCAGGACCATTATATTATACAACTTTAGAAGAAGCTATTCACATTGTGCCATATATATATATTTTTTTTAATTTGAGTCCTGGGGTGTCTGTGTGGCTCAGTCGGTTAAGCATCTGACTCTTGATTATGGCTCAGGTAATGATCTCAGGGTTGTAAGATGGAGCCCTACATTGGGCTCCACACTGGGCTTAAGATTTTCTCTCTCTCCCTCTCTCTCTCTCCCCCTCTCTAAAAAAATAAATAAATAAAAATAAAAATAAAAATAAATTTGAGTACTCATGTCTAAAATATGTGCTAATTAGATCAAACCACATTATGTGCTTTTTTTTCCCCATTAAAATCCTACCTAAAATCCTTCCTATTTGTATTTCCATGTTTATGTGAGGTCTTTGAGTTAAGAGAATGTTCCATTCTTTATATCCTAACAAACAAACCAGAGTCAGCTGTAACTCAAGAGGCACACTCTATGTTTAGCTAACCAATGAGACTGAATGTTCATATTAAGATTATTTTTGCTTCTGACTGGTTTCAGCTCCTTAAAAGCATAGAATCAGTAACAAAAATTTACTGGGTATAGCCTAGACTTCAGCCACATATTTTTACTTCATTTTAATTATTGGTATTCAGGAAAATAGGCACTATTTTGTCACAAAAACAATACTTCAGTGACCTGATTAATAAATTAATTTCATATTTCATATTTTCTGAGATTCTAATGTGAATCAGCAGGGAAGCTCCTCTCTCCAGTCACTCTAGTTCCTGGGGCTCCTTTCATCGTTTTATGCTTGTAGCGGGAAAGAATGGTGGTGGAAAAGGCATTAATTGCTTTTAAGTGCCTCAAAACAGACATGATGCATATTACTTTTTCTCTCCATCCACTGACAAAACTAGTCACATGGCCCCATTTTAAATGGAAGGGAGGCTGCAACATATGGGCAGAGGAATATTTGTTGAGCACTGAGTATCTGCCACAGCGTACTACTAGCTAGATTAGACTCATATGGATCTCCATTTCCTGTAAAACATTCCTTTTATCTGACAATACTTGGTTAAAGAACAGGCATAGACTCTCAACCAGACTTAATTAATCCTCATTTTGAAATCCAGGTGTATACTAAAAAAAGTATCCAACAAATGTTGACTCAATAACAATTTTCCATAATTTCATCGGTTATTCACCTCAGGTTTCATTTATGCATCTGCTGTGTCATTATCTGAGTTCATTATAACATTAGCTTTCAAATTTAATAGACCATTACATAAGAAAGAAAGGTGCTAATTATAGAGGCTTATTGTTGCAACATAGTTCACCACAGAAATAGTATTATATGAATGCTTTTATCTTTGAAATGAGCTTGCTGTAAAATAATTTTAAAAATAAGTAAATATGTCAATAAAATCATAAAAATTTCTTTTCATGTTTAAATATAACTTTCTTGTGTCATGACTATGATAAATAATTAGAAGAATTATTAATTAGAAGATAAATAATTAAAAGTATATTAATCCAAATTGGGATGATAAGTATTCACATGCATCATTTTTGAGAATTTAAACTTTAGGAAGAACAAATATAATCAGATTGGTCAAAATTATTCTTCATATCAGTAATATAGATTTCAAACAGTATTCCTAGTTAACCCAGCACCAAGTCCAATTTTGAGATCCTTTGATTTTAGTAGAAAATGTATTATGATTTGTGAGATCCAGAAAAAGAGCAGCAATTGCTTTGTATGACTTAGGCTAAATTTATAAATCATTAAATGGAAAATATGACATTTCAATTTTTGATATTATATTTTTGGAAGTTAATTAAAGTATATTGCAAGTGCCTTTTCAACTTTAACTTCAAGGGTACTGCTACACAGTCATCACTACATATGTGTGTCACATCCTTCTATAGATGGTAAATCAATAGGTGTGTAAAGACTTTTAAAATATTTCAATTATGAAAAAGGAAAGATACTTATAAAATGGGATTTGTCAGAAATGTATTCTGTTCTTAATTCAAATACAAATATCTATAAAACACTAACAAGAAGGTCATTTTAATGCTGTTAAATATGAGGCACATTTTATTAAAAACATTACGTGCCAAACAATTTATTAGCAATGTAACATACAGTATTATTTAATCATATAATAAGATATGCGGTAAACAGTATTATTCCCACTTTTTTTCATTTAGAATATGGTGCAATTTAGTTAAGATCATATAATTATAAAAGTTATAGGCAGACCCTTTACTCATTTCTGCCTAAAGCCCATGTTTTTTTTCATTAACAATGTATTGGATCATCCAAATGAGACATCTGAAAAGAGGATTTAACATAAATTGTATTAAAACCTGACCTTATGATAGATAAAAAGGAGAGGAGCTAAATCACAGTATTGTTTAAAGGAATCATGCACAAATGGAATTATATATAGATATTTCACTGACCCTATCCTCGAGAAGTTAACAAATGTGTCAGATAGAATGCTTAAAAGAGAAGTAGGTGATTGAAAGTGTACATGATCATAAAATATAAAAGGGGTGGAGGAGCAGCTTCAAGAGGATGATCTGGTCAATTATATTAAATTCTGGGAAGGTTGGGAAAGAAAAAGATTTGGCCCGGGAAGTCAATGTTATCACACAATTAGGAGACTACCAATAACTTTATCAGAGTTTGATGACAAACAAATATAACCATTTTAAATACAGAATGATTTAGTATATAGAGTTTACACAAACTATGGAAGGACTGGAAGAGAAAAGGACAGTAAACTGCTTTCAGGAAATATCAAAGTATAAATATCTCAACTCTGCAGCCAGTGAATCCAGCTCTCTAGAGCATTTAAATGAATGATTCTCCTGAAAACCTCCAGAATCAAAGAAAAGTTCCTGCTGATGTTCTGAGCTGTCTGCTCCTGGTGAGTGTGATTCCAACTGCTGGACTACAAGTGGTTCTCTGTAGGAGTCCAAAGTCAAGGGGAGCTACTACTGATATTCGAAACTGTCTGTCTATAACTGCCATCACAAAATACTAGCTTTTATTCCTCTTCCACTTCCCGATATTTGATTAAATACTTCTCATTGGTTGACTCTAAGGGCCAAGATTCTGGAAAACGTAGTTTCAGCCTTCTCCCCAAAATGCAAAGGAGAATGCTGAAGGAGGCAACAGTGCTGAGTTGACAAAGGCAATTCAGCACAATGGCTCAGGAGGTGCTGAAATTGGAAGCCAGATTGCAAAGAATAAATAAACCAATCTGAAACAGAAAAGTACATGCACTGATAGAAGATTACTCTTTAGGGAGATCTGGCAAACATGGAAACTGAATAATGAAGGGAAAATTTTCCTTGATGCTTCTCATTGATTGTAGTGTGGCAAAACTTGTGGACAGAATTATAAGACCTGGATGATCTGGATGATGAGAAAAAAGGGCAAAATACCTGTTCGTTGGTAGATAAATGGATAAAAAGGGTGTGAGATATATATATAATATATAATATATGTTATATATGTCCAAATCACATATGTGATTTGTGTATGTGAGTGTGTATACACACACACACACAAACAATATTACTCAGTCATAAAAAATAATGAAATCTTGATATTTATAACATGGATAGACCTAGAGAGTATTACACTAAGTGAAATAAGTCATACAGACAAAGACAAATACCATATTACTTCACTTATATGTGGAATCTAAGAAACAAAACAAATGAACAAACAGATTTAAAAACCGAGAACAAACCGGTGGCTGCCAGAGGGGAGAGGAGTAGGGAAACCAGTGAAATAGGAGAACAGGATTAAAAGATACAAACTTCCAGTTATAAAATAAGTTACAGAGATGAAAATTACAACATAGGGGATATAGTCAATAATATTGTAATAATGTTGTATGGTGACAGAGGTGACTACACTTATTATGGTGAGCGCTGAGTAATTATCGAATCACTATGTTATAGAACGGAAAGTAATATAACACTGTATGTTATACTTCAATAAAAATTTTTTAAAGGGTAAAATACAATGACAATTGAAAGATTAATGCTTGAGGAAAAAAGTAAATATATGAAAAGCAAAATCAGAAAGGGAAATTTCATTTGATGAGTCTAACAAGGAACTCATTTTTTTCTCATAAAATTAATAGAAAACTGATTTATTTGGGACAATCTTTTGGCACTGCTAATTTAGAAGGATGTTTACATTGGGTGATACATTTTCCCTAGCCTCTTTTGTACCTCTAAAATTTCATAACGAATATAAATGTAGCAAGCAACAAGAGTACTAACAGTTGATAACTTTCTAATGTCTCATAAGTGTCAAGGAATATACAGTACACATATACATCTAACGTCTCCTAAATATAAACAACAATATAATCTTAAATCATGGAAATGAAAATATTAAAATGAAGTTTTCTATTGATTGGGCACATGCCACTTAGGTGCACTACCCTTTTAGATTTTCAAATTACTAAGTAACAATCACCTCAGACACCTCTCTCCACTAGGAAGAAATTTAAGATGATAAAAAATGGAATTGTGATATAAAAAGAAGGTGTAGCAAATACTATTTAGAATCTGAAATGCTTCTGCATTTTAATGTGTATTTGGACAAGACACTATAGGTTACAGAGAAGGAAAGAGGAATTTATGAGTTTCTGAAGAAAGCTGCATGATTTGAAATCTCTCAAGATCTCCAATGATGTGGAGTGTTTTAATTCATTAAAAAGACACTGTTCATCTTGAACATCATGATTACCTAGGACTATGCATCCCTTAGGCTGAAGTAAAGTCATAACTACAGACACATGAAACAGGCTTTTTATTATGCAACACTAAATAAAAAGTGAAAGTGGCTAGAAGTTATCAAAAGGACAATTTCAGTTCAATGTAAATATACTCTTCTGAAAACTAGAAACTTTTGTATTTGAGAAAAATATCAATACATAGGATTGATAACCACCAAAAGTAGTATTTCTTAAAATACATTTGGTGAAGATTTAGTTTAGCTCATGCTCCACTGAATATAGTCCCATGACAGAGTAATATATATATCCATATATTAAATATGTCACATACATATGTACACCTATACATGATTATATCACATATTGCATATGTATAACTATGTTACCGACAATAGTGTATATACATATATGAACACACACACACACACAGTACAGCATAGCCACTAGCAATCAAAACAGACATTGCCATAACCACCTTAAGGTGATCGTAGAACCTCTTAATTATCAGTCCCAATTTTATGAAAACATGAATTTGTGAAATCTTGCTCTATATACACCTCTCTTAGTGATTTATAAATAACATTAGATTATTAAGGCTCTGGGAAAATCTATATTTATGGAACATGTTTAATTATAATACTTCCGTGTTTCCTAAAAGTATTCAGGTTGACAACTCATTTATCCTGATTTTTTTAAATCTATGCTCTATAAAACATTTTGGGGGAATTAATAATCTATAATTATGTAGTGTTTCCATTGGATAGTAATGTTTTTCTCAGCTTCAGTGGATCTATGTTTTGTAGTCAGTCAGCAGAATCAGGATAGACATCACCTGAAATTTGGTTCAGATGTAAAGGCTGATGACATTTTACATACCCAGATAATCTGAGAGGAAGTTTTTTAATCACATGAGGTACTTGTGGATAGACCTAGACACAAACTAGCAGGTCTGAGCTGGCTTGGGCAAAGCAGAGGTTGTAGGCTGGGCATTTATAGTGATGAGGAGATGGGACTGTGGTAAAATTCGTTACTGTGGTTTAAATTCCCTCTTTGTACCAAAGGAGGGGGTGCTTGTGCTTTATTATCAGCTTGTCCAGATACAAGGCCAAAGGAGAAAAGAAGAGTGAGGCATAAAAGAAGTTAGTAGTCAAATATCAATAATGGACTCATTTATTTTATTACATTTACTACAATTCACTCCCTGTTGTTTGGTGACTGACATGTGCCATGTCTCATTTAACTGAAGCTGCATTTAAGCATAAATCTTGGAACCATATACCTGTGTAACCATCTATAATGAAAATGAGAAGACCTTGGAAGAACATAAGCACCCAATTACCCTAAATAGTTGAGGAGAGCCAGGAAAAGACACCCATGAAGTTCAAGGCACTTGTTTAAATACCCTAGTGATATTGTTGACTTTAACCTATTGTCTCATTTGTTAGAACATTTGAGCAACTTTGCCTGTATTGTTTGTTCATATGCAGCAATAAGTTCAGTGCACCCAAACTCCATGTCCCCAATCACTAGAAAATTTTATTTTAGTATTTTTATTTCCAAAGCTTAGCTGGCTGGTGGATAGTCTAATGCTAGACCTTTATCAGCAACCATAGTTGCCAGAGAGGGTAGCCCTTCATTTATAATTTTGAGGGTAGAAGTGTTTGAATCATACATGTGGATATTATTTTGGACAGTTCTTGAAAGGCATCAGTTTAATTTTTTTGTATAATATTGTGGATTCTGAAAGCAGCACAGTGTCCCACAGTGTGATCAGCAGAATGGAGTAACTAGCAACAATACAGTACCCTTGAAAACAAGATTGGTGTGGTTTGTTTAGGGACAGGAGCTCAAGAGGATATAGTTGGCCCTAAATGCAGATGGTACAACTAAAAATAAGAGGAGAAATCTGAGGAAAATTAATAAATTAGCTCAGAAGGACAATAAAACCATTAACCTTTGGAGGATAAAACCTTGAACCAAGAATGTATGTGTTGCTATATCAGCTTTAGCATTAAATTGAGTCTGATGTGGGCAGAGACAGGTGAGATCTTAATTTGAATCTTTGTTACCTGGAAGTCAGGAATTCCTAAAATTCTTTACCCAAAAAGGGGCAGCCTTGAATAAAAAGTGTTTGTTTTTGTTGTTATTGTTTGGGGTTTTTTGGTGATGGCCTGACCAAATGACTAGCTAGCCTATTGACAATGGCCTAGGAATCTGTGAAGATTTATTATTTGGGCCAATTGTTGGCCAAGGTATCCTCCAATGCTAATGTGACTGTCTGGAATTTGGCCTATTATGCTTAGGATTGGGTTCCATTCTTTACCAAGAATGTTCTAGTTTGGGGATGAAAAGCAGCAGTTCTCTAGTGAGCTCTACAACGTGTGACTGTGGTACGTCTTCTCTTAAAGTATTATGAACACATTTACTCTTCACTCAGTTGATTCCAAGGGGCTCCTCAGGTAGCCAAGGAGTCTAGGAGAGAGGTGATCTCCAATCCTACGCTCATGTCCTTAAACTCCAATATCAAAACTTTCAATTTAAGTCAGCAAAATTTTGAAAGAGGCTCAACAGGACTCAAATGCAGCACAATGCAGCACAACTCAAAATGAAAGCTTCTCAGCAAGCAGCAGAGCCATCCCACACATGTGTGCAGAGCAAACCAAGAGCCGCAGAAAAAAGATGTCAAGGAATGGTGGCCATAGCTTAGAGCATGCCAATACAATCCTCCTCAGTATGCCAAGCCTTCTACACCTCATGGAAGTAGAATGGACTGACACCTCAAATTTTGTTTACTACCAAAACTGATGACATTCCACACACCAACGAAATTTGACAGAAAGTTTACTATTCACAAGTGGGATGGCTGGTGAAAGCTGGTTAGGTATAAGGAGGTTTGGTCTCACTTGGGCAAACTATAGGAAATGAGTAGTTTGGGAAAAGGCTGGACTGGGGACAAGTTCCCGTGCATGGGAGGTTTAAATTTCGAATCAGTGCCAAAGGAGAAAATACACGCATGTGAGTACTTTCTCATCAGTCTGTCTAAATGTGGTACCAGAGGGAAAGGGAAGGAGAGACTTTAAAGTCAGTGGTTAAACATCAAAAAGGGAGTCAGATTCTTTATTATAATATTCCAAGTATAAGAAAATGTAACTCTGAATATACTGCTGCTACAACTACTTATTATATTAGTGATAGTAATGATATTTATTGTGTGATGTCTAGTGTCTTCTATGTGCCAGGCAACATGCCACACATTTTAATACATATTATTGTTTATTGTCACAACCTTAACAAAAAACTATTATCATTATTCCCATATTTGAGGAAGATGAGGATTGGAAAGGTTATTTGGAGACCACAAATTTTACTCAAGGCTTAAGACTCAACAATTATTCACAATCATATATTTTACTTTGTAAAATCCCCTTCTTTCTCAACTAAGATATATGCAGATTTTAGAACATTATATTTCAATTGCTTAATATCTTCCTGGTTTGTATTTTATAGAAAATCTTATGAATTCTTGCTTTATTCATTTAAGATTTCTCATAATTTATAGCTGTGCTCATGTAGGAGTTTTTTTAATGTACACGTGGAAACAATTTGATTAGGAAATCTGTATTTGGTATAAATAAAATATATATCCATATATACACCCATATATAATATGTATATATGATATGTAGTATTTAATATATTTTATTTCATTTTTTCAGGTATCTTAAATAAAATATGAATATCAAGGTATATTCAACACTAATGTGCTTACCATTCATATTACAACTTCTTTACCATTACTGACTAGCAGTCCCTTTAGGAGGTATAAGTTAGTAAAGTTTTCCTACACAAAACAAGAATGATCACGATTCACATTTTCTAAGGACATTTTATTTCCTATTTATGGTTAGAAGCTGTATCTTATTTGCAAAAACTAATTAAATTATTTATCAGGATAAAATCCAGGCTTTTTATTTGCATAATATCCTGCTGGGAATGGTTAGAACCTGGCATTATTTCTCACCACCTTTTTCTTCCTTTCTTTTTCTTTTTTCTTTTTTCTTTTTTTTGCATTAGTGAATGTATGTTAATAAGGACAATATGGAATTTATTTGCAACTGACTTTTGCATTTACTTTTTCTTGGTGTCAAGGATTCAGAAGCTAATGAATACTAATTTAAAATAAATATGCTTTTAGAAAGCTATGAACTGCTTTTTATTATGTAACATGTTGAGGTCTTTACCATTGATCAGGGAGACTTGGCCCATTATTCTATCTACAGGTAGATCAGAGTAATGACCAAGGAAGTCACAGAAAAATAAAAATTTGCACAGCTTGCTTTATATTAGTCTTATCCCTACTGCTAAAAGTAGTAAACTTCAGGTGTACTGATTTTAGGCCAATAGAATGAATTCAGATTCTTAAACTGGTTTTATATAGTGCATTGTCTTAATATTGAAAAACATAAATGGGCCATGTTGTATACATCAACACAACAATGTTTTTAGAACTGATAAGAATTATTCTTATCTCTCCTGCATTTCGAATTACAGGATAATACTTAAGCCAGCAAGCTGCATAGTCCTGGGCATTAAGATAACTTTAGGTTGATTATGTAGTTTAGTAATTGATTAATGATACACATTTTTATTAAAACTACATCTTGCTAAGCACATATTAAATATTATTTTGAATTTCAGGATATATTTAAAGACTAATTTGTAATAGCTGACCTTAAAGACAAGCAATATGAGATTATCAGAAACCTGCAGGCATAAAGGAAAGGAGATAGGGGCGGAGCAAGATGGCGGAGGAGTAGGAGACCTGGATTTCGTCTCCTCTCAGGAATTCAGCTGGATAGGGATCAAACCATTCTGAACACCTACAAACTCAACAGGAGATCGAAGAAAGGAATAGCAACAACTCTCT
>NW_028037128.1:0-512 GCF_054177405.1 Leptonychotes weddellii | reverse complement strand
ATCTCCTGTTGAGTTTGTAGGTGTTCAGAATGGTTTGATACCTATCTAGCTGAATTCCTGGGGCCAGACGAAATTTAGGTCTCCTACTCCTCCGCCATCTTGCTCCTCCAAGCATCAATACTTAGCCTTTAATGTGGGCTGCAGTTCCATTCAGCATTATAATAGATTCCATTGCACTTGCACAGATAACAATCTGTGTCACAGTTATTGGAAATTTCATGCACATTAAAATCCCCTGTTGAAAAGACAGTCTCTTCAATAAATGGTGTTGGGAAAACCGGACAAGCTACACACAAAAGAGTGAAACTGGACTGCTGTCTTACACTATATACAAAAATAAATTCAAATTGGATTAAAGATTTGAATGTCAGACTTGAAGCCATAAAACTCCTAAAAGAAAACATAGGCAGTAAGCTCTTCGACATCAGTCTTAGCAAAAAAATTTTTTTGGACCAGTCTCCTCAGGCAAGGGCAACAAAAGCTAAAATAAACAAATGGGACTACATCAAGCT
>NW_028037127.1:0-512 GCF_054177405.1 Leptonychotes weddellii | reverse complement strand
TTGGGTTTTATTAGATTTCAAATATATAAGTGAGCTCACACGGTATTTAACTTTGCCTTATTTCACTTAGTATAATCACCTCAAGGTTCATCCATGTTGCTGCAAATGGCAGAAATTCCTTCTGGTTTTTTTTTGTGACTGAATAATATTCCAACATATATCACATTTTCTTTACTCATCTTGGCCGTTCCCATGCCTTGGCTCTGGTGATTTCACTTCCTTCAGATACATTCCCAGAAGTGGGATTGCTGGATTGTACGGTAGTTCCGTTTTTAACTTTTGGGGGGCCCTCCGTACTGTTTTCCATAGTGGCTGCACTGATGTACACTCTCAACAACAGCACACAAGGGTTCCCTTTTCTCCACACCTTTGTTATCTGTTTTTTTTTTCTTTTATAAGAGTACACTATGTTATCTGGTCTTTTTAAAAAAAATTTTTATTATGCTAATCACCATACAGTACATCATTAGTTTTTGATGTAGTGTTCCGTGATTCATTGTTTGCGTATAACA
>NW_028037126.1:0-512 GCF_054177405.1 Leptonychotes weddellii | reverse complement strand
TCAGCATGTTTAGTTTCTGGCCACCAGGAGCATCCCCCAGGGCCTGGGACAATCAAAAACACACCCACACAAACCCAAAAAGCGCCATCACTGGGGAGAGGAGCCACTGTGAAGTCAAGAACTGCCACTGAGACAGAGCGCAGAAACGGGCAGGGAGGGGTCTGTCTGCTCTGCTTTTGATTTACCTTAAATAACGTATTTCCAAAGCAAAGTTCATTTGCAGAGGATTATGCTGCAAAAAACATTTAAAGTTTAAAAACGTATAATGGTAGTCTAACTAAAATTGTCATCAAAAGCCATGCCTATCATTGTATACAAGAACTCATATCTGGGCTTATTTCTGCAGCAACCACTGCTGCCTTATGAGCGCAGCCTGCCCTCAGGCCCCTTCCCCATGGTGTCCATATGTGCAGGCATTGCTAGGCCTAGAGGGAGCTGTTTACTTAAAATCAGCAAAACTCATACTCTGAATAAAACCCCAAGGGTGTAGACATCACCCACACAACCCCCGC
>NW_028037125.1:0-512 GCF_054177405.1 Leptonychotes weddellii | reverse complement strand
AGAGGCAGAGAGGACCCCTCCCAAGGTCAAGGAAAACAGGCCAACACCCCGGCATGTAATAATAAAACTCGCAAATCTTAGAACCAAGGAAACCATCCTAAAGGCAGTTAGGGAGAAGAGATTCCTTATGTACAGAGGGAGAAACATCAGAATAACATCAGGCCTATCCACAAAGACCTGGCAAGCAAGAAAGGCCTGGCAAGACATATTCAGGGTACTAAACGAGAAGAACATGTAGCCAAGAATACTTTATCCGTCAAGGCTGTCATTTAGAATGGATGAAGAGATGCAGAACTTCCAAGACCAGTAGAAACTGAAAGAATATGTGACCACTAAGCTGCTCTGCAAGAATTATTAAAGGGGGTTCTATAAAAGGAGAAAGACCCCAAGAGCGATATAGAAAAGAAATTTACAGGGACAATCTGTAAAAACAAGGTCTTCACAGGCAACATGATGACAATAAATTCATATCTTTCAATAATCACTCTCAACATGAACGGCCTAAATGCTCC
>NW_028037124.1:0-512 GCF_054177405.1 Leptonychotes weddellii | reverse complement strand
CTTTTGATGGCTGCATAATATTCCATTATATATATATATATATACCACATCTTCTTTATCCATTCATCTGTCGATGGACATCTTGGCTCTTTCCACAGTTTGGCTATTGTCTCACAGGTATTCTAAACTCCACACATCCAAAATTGAAATCATCTTTCTTTCCAAACCAGTTTCTCTACCTCTCATCCTCTTCCCATGAACAATACCACATTGATTACCCAAGCCAGAAAGCTCAGAGTCTCCATAGGCCCTTTTCTCTCTTTCCCACACTCAGTCACCAGATCCTGTCAATCCTACCGTAAAAGAAAATCTCTCTTGTGCTCTTCTTTCTCTTCATTCTCACCACTGCTGCCTTAGTACACATTCTTATAACTTCCTGGGCAAATTATTGAAATCACCTCCTTGTTGGTCTTTTGCTACCAGTATTCATCACCATCTACCTGCACCCCACACACCACCCCTCCCGCATATTCCTTATCTTGGTCAGAGATCTCTATAAAATACACATCTCA
>NW_028037123.1:0-512 GCF_054177405.1 Leptonychotes weddellii | reverse complement strand
AAAAAAAGATTTATCTTTTCTTTTTTTAGAGAGAGATTGCATGTTTGAGCATGAGCATGGCGGGGGAGGGGTAGAGGGGGAGGGAGAGAGTCCTAAGCAGCCTCCTCACTGAGCTCAGAGCCTGAGGTGGGGTGCAGAGCCTAAGCCGGTTCCATCTCAAGACCCTGAGATCAGGACCTGAGCCAAAACCAAGAGTCAGAGGCTCAACCCACTGGGCCACCCAGGTGCCCCCATTTTTGGGTTTTGAATCCATGTTTACACAGCTCCAAATATTCAGCTAGACTAGAGTAAACCTAGTAATTATAATGAACACGAAACTTTGGGGACTATGTCTAAATGATAATCTCAACTTCACAATAACTAGAAAACAAAAATTACTCCATATTATGATTAATTTGGTTCTTGTTTATAAACTAGATATTTTATCATGGAGCCCATGATACTTGGCTTAATTTTCCATAGGGATCTAACGTATGCATCAAATATCTTGTGATATTGTTCAGATTTTGAAT
>NW_028037122.1:0-512 GCF_054177405.1 Leptonychotes weddellii | reverse complement strand
TGAAAACTAGCAGAAGATAAACCAAAATTGTAGGACAATGTGTATAACGTATATCAGCTTTGATCCAGAAAGAGTGAGGTCTCCACTGCAGCTACACCCCTCCGTCAGTTTCTGCACCTCCGTACAGCGGAGAGAGCCCCTGCGAGCTCAGGGGTATCACACAAAGGACAGGCCCTTCATTTCCGTAAAGATTGAAAACACTTGCCTCCAATTCCAGTAACAGCACAGCACACCCAGTCATTCTTTTCTTCTTTGATTTCCAGCAGTTCCCATTGCCAATTAGCCCTCTGGATTTCATAAAGCATCCGTTTACGAATTGCGCATTTAAATTACGTGGCGCGTGGCAAGAAGTGGTAGATTTGTAGGCATGCCAGCTGCAATGGAAGAAAAGGAACAACAAACAAAGGAGAATGTTTAGTTAGACAGAAAGGCGTTTTAATAAAAGGAGCAAGGAGGGTGCCGTCGAATAGGAGAAAGCAGGGGAAGTTGGCATGGGCATTTCTAGAAGGAGG
>NW_028037121.1:0-512 GCF_054177405.1 Leptonychotes weddellii | reverse complement strand
ATTTCAGGCTTCCATTAAACATCACCTCATTGGAACAGCCCCTTCTGAGACCACTAAAGCTGCTGAGACCCTCATTAATTGTCCTCATAGACCTCCTTGGTTTTTCTGCAGAGCTCTTACTGTCTTTCTTGATGACTCTTGTTTTCCTTGGAGTTAATTGTCTTTATCTGGATGTGGGGGAGGGGGCTTGGTTTTTTGTTTTTTATGCTTATCACTAATTCAATTGCCCACTCTCTCCCAGTTGGGTAAATATAAAGTACTCAATGTAAGTAAACACGTAAAGTACTCTATCAGTTTTATCTTGCAGAATCTCTCCCTGAGCCTTCTGACCTGCTCCCATTCAGTTTATTTGGACGGTGGCTATGCCATGGGCACAGGGGATGGCCCATCTCCATTGCTCAGGGGTCCATTACTCAGCTCTCGGGGCTGGGACCTCTTGCTTCCTGGATCCCACGTCTTCCCCTTCTTAGTTTACACTTTTCCTTTGGGAGAACCCACCCTCCAACACCTTC
>NW_028037120.1:0-512 GCF_054177405.1 Leptonychotes weddellii | reverse complement strand
CTCTCCCTGATTGTGCGTGCTCTCTCTCTCTCTGACAAATAAATAAAATCTTAAAAAAAAAAATGGATCAAACCCAAAACATAAGAGCTAAATAAGTGTAACTGTATTACTAATGTATGACATTATCTCACTAAAGGGGATGGAAGGAAAAGGAGCTGACCTAACTACTTTGGATAACAGTATTTTTGACTGGCTTACTGTATGGCTAAAGATAAATGAACTGTACACAAAAACTACCCAAGTTGACAAATGTGCCTCCCACTGGGGTATGGGTTACCAATTCTCAAACTCCTCAATACATATACTCTGGTTGAATTAAATAAGTAAATAAATTGTAGATAACAGGAGGTAGGTTTCTCACTGTCAGAGAAAGAATTTATAGTCAATTCTGCTACAACATGACATATGTGTTCTTAAAGATCATCACGCTGCACAAATAAAAACCATACATCTGGGGCGCCTGGGTGGCTCAGTTGTTAAGCGTCTGCCTTCGGCTCAGGTCATGATCCCAG
>NW_028037119.1:0-512 GCF_054177405.1 Leptonychotes weddellii | reverse complement strand
CTTCATTGAAGATCCCAGCTCTGACACTTGCTAACTGTGGCTTGGGCAATTTATTTTCCCTTTCTCTATGTCACAGTCTCCTCGTCTGTAAAGTGGGGCTAATAATAACTATTATCTCAAAGGGATTGTTGGAGGATCCAATAAGCTGGTGATAGCTGGTCTCCCAAGACAGCCGCCAGTGAATAATGGTTCTAGGTAGTCTCCTCCAACATTGAACCCAGGCTGGCCTGGGACTAACAGAACATGGGAGGAGTGTTTCTGTGCCAGTTCTGAGCCTTGTCTTCAAGATGACTAGCAGCTCGTGTCTTGAGCTGCCATAGAAGAGGTCTAGCTCTCCCGCTGGAGAGGGAAACCACCAGACACGTCATTGAGGAAGAGTCCTGAGACCACATGGAGAAGGAGTGGGGACCAGCCATGCCAACACTCAAGAATCGCAGTGGAACCTCCAAACGACCTCAGGCCCAGCTGTTACTTGACTGCCCCTGCGTGAGACACTCCAAGGAAGACACGCA
>NW_028037118.1:0-9917 GCF_054177405.1 Leptonychotes weddellii | reverse complement strand
AAGATTTTATTTATTTATTTGAGACAGAGAGAATGAGAGAGACAGAGAGCACATGAGAGGGGGGAGGGTCAGAGGGAGAAGCAGGCTCCCCGCCAAGCAGGGAGCCCGATGCGGGACTCGATCCCGGGACTCCAGGATCATGACCTGAGCCGAAGGCAGTCGCTTAACCAACTGAGCCACCCAGGCACCCAAGACTGAAGTAATTTCTAACGTTAGAAATGTGTTACCTGCTGCAAAAAATTCAGACAGTGAGGGCAATGATTTTTGTTAAGGAGGAGAAGACAAACCTGGGAGGGGCTTTATTTGCATACGGTTCCCCAATTAGTTGTGAAAAGGTGAGTCATGGAGCTGCACATTCTATACAAAAGGCAAATGATGAAAAGGCCACTGGTTCTGTTCATGAAAGCAAGCTCCAGGGTCTATGTAGAGTCAGAATGGATTTGAGTCAGGGTGTCACATTAACTGACTATAGCAATCACACTGTATGATCCTTGAGATGCTACATTTTGTTTAGTCTTTCTTTGTCTGAGGCAGTAGCAGGACATAACATAAAATTCTCATCAGAGGAGTAAAAAAAAAATCAATACATAGTTTTCATCTTTGATTCATCAAAAATTTCAGAAATTATCTTCTCAAAGTCAGTTTGTATAAATTTTATTGTGTGGGGATACATAGCCAATTTTGTAAAAGACTAAGTCTTAGGAGAGCTAACTTACAAAAACCTACTTAATTTATAAGATAGAATATTGAATTTTTGAATGAAAAATAGTAAGAAATCCCACCATTCTAATGTTAACAAATAGAAAAATTATAAATTAAGAACATTTAAAATTTATCCTGAAAACTGATTCTCTTAAGAAAAAGGAGGTTTAACTAAAAAATAGCAAAGAGGGAGAAATTAAAGTATTATTAATTCAGGAAACTAGATATTGTTAATTTTTTTCCATTTTACAAAAAAAACCTAGGTTCAGAGAGATTAAGAAACTTGCTCAAAGTTATACAACAGCAACAAAACAACTGTTGAGTGCCTACTATATGTCAGCACTATGTGAGGCACTGGGGAGCCAGCAGTGAACAAAGTCAGCAAGTACTAGAGAAAGGATACCAGTTTAGGTCAGCTCAACCCCAAAGTCTGGACTTTTCTGGTAGTATGTTGCTGAGACATGTGGGGTGATTTTTTTTAAAAATTTCATTTATTTATTTGACAGAGAGAGAGAGAACACGCAAGCAGGGGGAGCAGCAGAGGGAACGGGAGAAACAGGCTCCCAGCTGAGCAGGGAGCCCGATGTGGGACTTGATCCCAGGACCCTGAGATCATGACCTGAGCCGAAGGCAGACGCTTAACGACTGAGCCACCCAGGCACCCCTATGAGATGATTCTTAAGGGGACCACTTGGGATTCCCAAGGGCTAAAGGTAGTAACTATGGTTGAGCCCAGGTTAGGATGTCTGGATTGTTTTTTTTTGTTGTTTTTTGTTTTTTTAATCCTAAACATCAGCATGACTCCTTGAACAGAGTAGAATTTCAGAACATTGCTTGTTCAGGGAATGAACAGTAGAATGAGGCCAGAAACTTCTGTCAATTTTGTTCATGGCTGAACCCCCCGTGACTGAATAGTGTCCGGCATGCAGTGAGTGCTCAATTAAGGTTTGCTGATGGACCGGCCGACGGGCTGGATGGATAAGTGAAGATTAAGGCAAATAATGGAGGGTTCTTGTTCCTTAGATGGTGCCAGAACGTTCTCAGTCTAATGGTTTTAGATCTACTTTTGGTTGTAGACACTTTGTTTGGACAAAGAAACAATTGTTATGGTCTCTATTCTGCAATGTTTTGACTCCCAGTTACGGTTGCTCTGTTATCAGCAGTCCTCTGTACTTAAGTCCAGCACATACATACCAGGGGGAGACATGGTTCCATGTGTAGCAAGTCCTATTTCCTGGATTCCTCTTCTCTCCTTCCCCTTGTTGGGTTGAATATTTTTATATGGTTGGAAATCAGATCACAGGAGAGTCAGTTTTGAAAAGATGGTACAGGGTGCTTTAGGCCAGAAGGAAATGGCAGAAGGCAGGAACCATCTTATTGTTTGCCTTGGTTACAGGGATTTACTTGTAAGCTGACTGTATAAATATGAGCCTCAGGTAACTTCTTAGAACTAGCATGTCTAGTCACACCTCCTCTTTAAATTCTGCACCCCTGAGTAAGCTTGGCTATTGCGTTCGTGTCAGCTAGGTCATTTCGGGAACAGCTCCTCTCCAAACAAAACAAAATCCACGATCTTCAAGGTTTATCTTTTTGAAAAATCAGCAGATAGAGAAAAGGAGCTTGTACTGAGTGTCCTGCACAATATATAAGTCTGAGAGTTCACAGGCTCTGCCTCGTTCCATTCTTTATCTCAACATAATCTTTATTTTAGGTCCAGCACAGCTTCACAGACTCCCTGTCTAGACCTCAATCCCAGACTCCCAGACTGTCTCCCTGGGGCACGGGCAGCAAGTATGAAAGGCAAAAATGCAAATCCAAAAGAAGCGTAGTTTAATGTAGTATTATATTTTGAATTTGATTATTTAACCTTCTTTAGTGGTTTTCCTTCTTATAAAAATGTTCACTTTTCTGATTATAAAAATAATGAAGGGTCACTGTAAACAATTATGGAATATCAAAAAATATAAAGAAAAAAGTGATATATAATCTTACTACTCAAACATAAACTCTGTGTACTTCCTTCAAGACTTCTTCTAAGCATCTATTTCATACTGTTGATATGTAAAAATATATAGAATATATAAATATGATATTATGGATATTCTGCCTTTTTAAAAAAGCAACCATTTTATTTACTTACCTCCCCTTTATGTCTTTTTTCTTTCTCTGCTAGAAGTTCAGCCCTTCTTTTAGAAATCATAGCATCCTGTTATAGAAAGAGACATTTAAACATTTTAATGGATAATGATAAAATTACTTTTTATGTATTAGTATATATATTTTTTCCCAAAGTGGGACTGGCATTTGGAGGAAAGGATGGTAAACTTTCCAGAAAAGCTCATGATGGTGGTAATTATGCTACTTCATCCTGTCCCTCTGGAACTTCTCATTAGCTATTTCCCTCCAGAGGGATAAACAGCACATGGGGGCAGCTATTCTTTCTACAAACGTTAGAACACCTTTTCAAATTTATTATTTATTTGGTTGCTTTGGTAAAGAGGTAGATTATGTACATGGAGAAATAGGGAAATACTTGGAAGCAATTTGTTGAAAATGTTTGATAATCTTTTATCATACTAATAAAATACAGCCTGATAACATATTAAATAATTTAAGTCATAGTATCTCTCAGAGTTGGAGTTAATTGATTAGCTTATTTATTTACAAATAGCTCAATGCGTCCAATCTTGGTTTTGTTTTTTTTGTTTTGTTTTTGGAAACTCTTACTAATAACAAAATACATTTCCCTGTACCTTCCTCCTACCAATAATAGTTCCTCCCCTGTGGCCATTTGGAACACCTACAAGCTCTCTTCAGCATGAAAGCCCCTCACATTATTTAACACTGTTCTCATGTCCTATCTTTGTCTTCCTAGATCCAGATTTGAAAGTCTCAATCTTTGTGCCCTAGTCTAGATCTATAGATTTGCCCTTTCAGGACATGTCTTATAAATGGAATGAAACATATAGTATGTACTATTTTTTTTTTAACCTGGCTTCTTCCATTAAGCATAATGATTTTCATCCATGTTGTAGTGTGTTATCAATAGTTTGTTCTTTTTAAATACTGAATAGTATCCATTTTATGGATATACCACATATTCATTCATTCATCCAGCTTTATAAAATTGTAAGATATTTAAAGTGTATCTTGTGACAATTTGATATAGATATACATTGTGAAAGGACTCCTTCCATTTAATTAATGAACACACCCATCACCTCAATATTTATCTTTTTTTTTTTTTTTTGGTGACAACATTTAAGTTCTATTCTCTTAGCAAATTTTGATTATACAGTATGATGTTATCAAAGATAGTCACCATGTTATACATTAGACCCTCAGATCTTACTCATTTTATAGCTGAAAGTTTGTCCCTTTTACCACCTTCTCTCTATTTCTCCCACCCCTCAGTCCCTGGCAACCACTTTTCTACTCTCTGTTTCTATGAGTTTGAATTTTCTTTAGATTCCACATACAAATGATACCATGTACTATTTGTCTTCCCCTGTCTGGTTAATTTCACTGAGCTTAATATCCTCAAGGTCCATCCATGTTGCAAAAGGCAGGATTTCCTTCTTTCTCATGGCTGAATAATGTCCCATTGTACATATAAACACAACATCTTTTTTATCCATTCATCCATTGATATGTTGCTTCCATATTTTGGCTATTGTAAATGCTACTGCAATGAACACGAGAGTGCAGATATCTCGTCCATATCCTGTTTTCATTTCCTTTGGATATATACCCAGAAGTAGGATTGCTGGATCATATGGTAGTTGTATTTTAAAATTTTTGAGAAACTTCCATACTATTTTCCTCAGTGATTGCACCAGTTTACATTCCCACCAAAAGTGCAAAGGGTTTCCTTTTCTCCACAGTCCAGCCAACTTTTGTTATCTCTTGTCTTTTGATGACAGACGTTCTAACAAGTGTAAAGTGATATCTCATTGTGGTTTTGATTTGCATTTCCCTGATGATTAGTGATACCGAGCACTTTTTCATGTACCTATTGACCATTTGTATGTTTTCTTTGGAAAAATATTTATTCAGATCCTCTGAATTTTTTTCAGATTTTTAATCTATTTTTTAATCAGATTTTTTTTTTTTTGCTATTGAGTTGTATAAGTTCTTCATATTTTGTGGATTTTAACCCCTAATCAGATGCAAATCAGATATGATTTGCAAATATTTTCTCTCACCCAGTAGAATAACTTTTCATTTCCTTGATGGCTTTCTTTGTTATGCAAAAGCCTTTTAGTTTGATGTAGTCCCCATTTGGTGACTTTTGCTCTTGGTGTCAAATCTAAAAAAATAATTGCCAAGACCAATGTCAAGGAGTTTACCCCCTAAGTTTTCTTTTAGAAGATTTATGGTTTCAGGTCTTATGTTCAAATCTTTAATCCATTTTGAGTTGATTTTTATGAATAGTATAGGATAGGGGCCCAGTTTCATTCTCTTGCATGTAGCAGTCCAATTTTCCCAGCATTTACTGAAGAGACTATCTGTCCTCCATCATATATCTTTGGCTTCTTTCTTGTAAATTAATTGACAATATAGGCATGAGGTTATTTCTGTGCTCTGTGTTCTGTTCCATTCATCTATGTGTCTAGTCTGCTATTGAACCTCTCTATTGAATTTTTTCAGTTCAGTTATTGTATTCTTCAGCTCTGTGATTTCTCTTTGGTACTTTCTTATATTTTCTATCTCTTTCTTGAAATTCTTACTTTGTTTATGCATTGTTCTCCTGACACTGTGAGCATCTTAGGAACATTATTTTGAACTCTTTATCAGGTAAATCACTTATCTTTGTTTCAGTAAGGTCTATTTCTGGAGTTTTTGTTTGAAACATATTCCTCATCTCTTTCATTTTCTTTGACTTTGTGTTGGTTTCTGCACATTAGGTGAAGAAGCCACAACTCCTAGTCTTCACAGAGTAGTCTTGTGTAGGAGATGAACCTTATCAATCAGCCTGGACTGAGTTTTTGGCTGTCTCTCAAACCTTTGTGATTGTCCAAGCTACTTTCTTTGTTCTCAGTGGCTCCCAGTCATTGAGCATGTGCCACAACCTGTCAGTGTCCCAAAGGGGAGGATCACACACTGCTTAGACAGATTGGAAGCTGGACTCTCAGACAGCAACTGTTTTGATGTGGGTGATACGGGTATTTTCTCGTTTGTCCAATGTGTACAGGTTGCTCAGCTAGTTTCTGGATTTCTTTCAGAGGGAATTACTTCATGTGTAGCTGTGTGTGTGGGAGGAGAATTCAGGAGGCTCTTATATCGCCATCTTGGGTGGGATCCCAGGGTACCCTATCTACCACATTTCATTTATCCATTCATCAGTTGATGGATATTGTGTGGTTTTCACTTTTTGGCTGTTATGAACATTCATATATAAATCTTTATGTGGATCTGTTTTCATTTCTGTTAGATAGGTTCCTGGAAGTGGAATTGCTGGATTCCCTATGACACTTTTGAACATTTTATGTAATACTCCTCAGATTTCAGTTTTAGAAAAGATGTCCTAAACTAATACCTGGATCTTGATGGTGTCATCATTCCAGGAACTAGTGAAAAAGCCACTGAAAAGTTTAATTCTTTATGTTGCCGCTCCCACTTTGCTCCTGTGTCTGGTATAGGGATACTTTAGTGCTGCCACTATCTTTAATTTTATTTGCCTTGGAGAGAAAAGCATTAATGTATTGCAAATCACATAGGCCTCAAATAATTTTTAAATGTTTAATTGTAAATAATATTTGATTAAAAGTGTTTTCATATTGACTGTATTATTAAAATCAGAAAACTACATTTTTGCAAAGACCATTATAATTTGAATAGATACTTAACAAATTTACTTCCATATTTTTTTACTGGATGCATACCTTGATTTTTGCCTTCAATTCTTTGATGAGTTTTTTCCTTTCTAATTTTTTCTTTTGTTTCTGTTTCCACTTTTCAATTTGGGAAGGAAGGAGTCGATCAGAAATATCTTGATCATCAACTTGTATAAAAACAGCAGCATCTGGGAAAAATCCACGTTCCCCCAGAAACAGAGCCTCCTCAGGATATCGTGGGAAACCATCTAATATAAAACCTGTGGAACTTGGTAGAAATTTCATAATTTATTTGCTTACAATGTTATAAATATTGATTTAAAATGAAAAAATATTAATAAATCACAACTTTATATAAGATGTGCAATGAATAGTTTTAAAAGTTTACTGTGGTATCTTTTATTTCTTGTAATATTTCTACTTGTGTAAACATGGTGTGTCTTCTCCCAAATGTATTGAATTAGATTAAAATGATAATATTTTATACTTACACTTATATTATAGATAAGTTCTCCTAAATTTAGTCTTAGTATTTGATGAAAAATTAAGAGAAAATAAGTTCTCTGCTTGGGAGGAATGCCCAGCCTTATGACTGTGTCACCGTTATGTAAAGGTGGGTTTGGCCAGCCCACCTCTTGTGGGAATCTACCTTTGCATGGTTTTTCTTCTAGTGATACTTCCTTTCATGAAACAGTTTGTACCCTCTTCCCTGGGTCCCCTTATGATCAATGACAATGACTAATGTATGCATACTGGCTCATATGTGTAAGATGATTATGTTCAAATAGAATTATAAAACTTGCCCAGGTATGATGAAACTATAAGGATCAGAAAGATAACTGGAATGTGACTACATTTTTATTATTAAACAATCAGGCTTTATGAACTTGGTTTTATTTATTTGAAAGAGTTAATATTGGGGTGCCTGGGTGGCTCAGATGGTTAAGTGTCTGCCTTCGGCTCAGGTCATGATCCCAGGGTCCTGGGATCGAGCCCTGCATTGGGCTCCCTGCTTGGCGGGGAGCCTGCTTCTCCCTCTCCCTCTACTGTTCCCCCTGCTTGTGCTCTCTCACTCTCTCTATCAAATAAATAAATAAAATCTTAAAAAAAAAAGAAAGAGTCAATATTGGTTCCCTTTTGAATGAGAATTTATCCTGTTTATCTAAAATTTGGCTTGTTTTAGGTATTTACATTTAAACATATGTTTTCTTCCTCATAGGACTTTTATGAAGATTTGACAGTTTGAGGCCTTATCTGACATTTTAAAATATTTCCAATCATATTAAGTGGGCAAATTTTTGTATTTTGGCTGTAAGATGTATGCCTTTTTCTTTAGAGATGCCTTCAGCATAGTCTCTTCTGTGAGGAACAATTTCATCCCTACTGTTCCAGCCGTGCCTTCTTTGTCAATGACTTCTAAATCTCTACCTCTATACCCAACTTCTCTTTTGAGTTTCATTTTTTTTTTTAAAGATTTTATTTATTTATTTGACAGAGAGAGAGAGAGAGATCACAAGCAGGCAGACAGGCAGGCAGAGGGAGAGGGAGAAGCAGGCTTCCTGAGCACAGAGCCCGATGTGGGGTTCGATCCCAGGACCCTGGGTTCATGACCTGAGCCGAAAGCAGATGCTTAACCATCTGAGCCACCCAGGCGTCCCTTCTCTTTTGAGTTTCAATTCAGAATTTTCATGAAGCTGCTTAGTTTCTTCATTGACGTGCCCTTCAGGAATTATATATGCATCATACTATCAAAAATCAGACTCATTGTTACCCTTCCACACTGCTCTTGCTTCTGACTCACTGGTATTCAGGTGCCAAACTTCAGAGACACTTGGACTGCCCCCCCAACCCCCTCTTGCTTCTCACATATAAGAGCTAAACCCTGGCATGTCCTCTTCTGTACCCACATTTCCATTTCTACCATTACACCTTAGTTCACCTTATTATATCTTATATATCTATACCTATATAGATATAGATATTGTATTATATCTCTCCAGGACTCATGCAATAGCCCTTTAAAAATGTGTTGATTTTTTCCCCTGATTATAAAAGCAACAAATCTTACTTTAGAAAAATTGGAAAAGAGAGAAAAACATGAAAAAGGGCAAGATTATCCATAATCTCATATCCTAGAGATTACTGACATTTTGTTTTGTTTCTTTCCAGCTTGTTCCTTATGTGTCATCTTGCTATTATATTATAAATAACTTTGTATCTTTTTAAACTTAATGTTATATAATAACATTGCTCACGCTATTACAAATTTTTCATTTTAATACATTTTAATGGTTGCATAATACTTAGCTATTTTATTTAGGCTTTTTACAATTTCAATTTTTACTCTTTTTTTTTTTCTTTAGAGAGAGAGAGCACAAGCAGGGGAAGAGGGAGAAACAGACTCCCCGCTGAGCAGGGAGCCCAACGTTGGGCTCAATCCCAGGACCCTGAGACCATGACCCGAGCTGAAGGCAGACGCCCAACCGACTGAGCCACCCAGGTGCCCCTCACTTTTTTATTTTTAATTCTTCAATTCATACGCTTTTTTTAAAAAAATAATTTAATGTATGGTGTGAGGTCAGGAGCTAAATTAATGAAGAACAACCCATGACTACATTGGTTTTTTGCTGCTGTTGTTTTTTTTAAAGATTTATTTATTTGAGAGAGAGAGAGCATGAGCAGGGGAAGGGGCAGAGGGAGAGGACAACCGGACCCCATCCTAAGCACAGAGCCCGATGCAGGTCTGGATCCCATGACACTAAGATCATGACCTGAGCCGAAATCAAGAGTTGTGCTTAACCGACGGAGCCACCAGATGGCCCCCATGACTACATTGTTGCAGTCGACCTGGTTAAGTTTACCACAACTATTGAGCCAATTTAGGCAACAGGAAATTAAAATTAAAGTTGATGACCAATAACCTCACTCACTCATTTAGGCCATGGACTAGGTGAAAAAGAGTGCCCAGAGGAGTACTGGGATTGGCCAGTTATTTGAATTCTCTATAATATAGTTTCTTTATCTCCAAAGTGAGATAATAAAAGTTTCTATTCCATTGGGTAGTTGTAAGGATTAAGTAAGTTAATCCCATCATTAGTGTACATGGATTTAGAATATGGATACTCAACCATGACTACACAGTAGAATCACCTGGGGAGCTCTCAAAAATACAATTCTGATTAGGAAATTGTGGCGAAGTTTTAAACTCTGATGGCATGGAGTTTCTTAAATTTCTCAGTCCTGTCTGAGGTCAGGCTTGTTCTTGGCTTTTAAGAAAGATAACACTGTGAAACAAACTGAGTGTTTTTGGAGTGGGGGGTGGGGTGGGAGGGATGGGGTGACTGGGTGATAGACACTGGGGAGGGTATGTGCTCTGTT
>NW_028037117.1:0-512 GCF_054177405.1 Leptonychotes weddellii | reverse complement strand
AAAACAATGGATCGTGGATCACCACATCAAAAACCAATGATGTATTGTATGGTGACGAACATAACATAATAAAATTTAAAAAAATAAAAGTAATAAAAAAAACAAAGCTCTCAGTCCAATTTATAAGGTGTAATCGCTATTGTAAAGTGGGGACTTTCCTCTAAGTGTTAATTTCCAGATAATTCTGTTACATACTGATATAACACAAATAAACTTTAAAATGGAAAAGGGTCTATGGATCACAATTTCATGGTTGTGATGGAATAGATTCTGTATATATATAATCAAAAGAGGTCATCTCACCTGGCATACATATTTAACCCATACACACACGCACGTACACACATGCATAGTTTCCCGGTATCATCAAGATTATTATCTTAAGGATATCCAGATTTCCCTGTTATCAGAAATGGAGCATTCCTATGAAACCTTTCATAAGCTGAAATGACATAAAGAAGCAATCCCCATTAATTTATAAGGAAAAAATTTTGAGGACCCCCCCAGACCCC
>NW_028037116.1:0-512 GCF_054177405.1 Leptonychotes weddellii | reverse complement strand
GGTTCCTCCCCTGCCCTGGGAGACCACGGTGTGTCCTCGCTCCCCCATCACGTCAATCCACAAGCATGAGTGTGCAGGCAGGAGCGTGAGAGACTCGCGCTCCAGTGCTCCCCGAGGATCAGGCAGAGGCCAGCACTTCTGAGATATCCAGAAGTCTCTCAGAGCAGCTCACGATGCAGGAACCACCGCGGGGGGCCATTTTGGCCTCTGCACTTCTGCAGTGGCCTGGAAGGAGTCCAGGATCCTGGGCCAAAGGCCCAAGTCCAAACCCCACACCCACTACTTGTTAGCTGTGGGGTCCAACACGATGGGTGTTATGGGCTAAATTATGTCCCTCCTGCCCCCAAATTCATAGGTTGAAGCCCCTAGTACTTCCAAATGCAACCGTGTGTAGGCAGGAGGCCTTTATATTGGTGACTAAGGCAACAAGAGGTCACGGGGTAGGTGCTGAGCCAATCTGATGGGCGTCCTTACAGGTAGAGGAGATCAGGACACAGACGGGCCCAGAGGGA
>NW_028037115.1:0-512 GCF_054177405.1 Leptonychotes weddellii | reverse complement strand
TGAACAGAACAGACAAGATCCTGGTCTTCGTGGAGCTCATATTCTAGCAGAGGTGGACAGAAAACAAGAGATATATGACTAAGTTTTATAGTGTGTTGGAAAATGATAAATGCACTTTACAAAGAAAAGTAGAACAGGGCTTAAGGAGTGCCAGGGCTGGGATGGGGCAGGTGGCAGGGGGATGGGCTGGGCCTCACTGAAAAAGTGAGAATGGAGAAAACATTTGTGGGCTGTGAGGGAGTGGGCCAAGGCAGATATCAGGGGAAGAGCCATCCCAGCAGAAGGAAGGCCAGGGCAAATCTTCCAGATGGGAATGTGCCTGGTGTGTTCAGGAAACCGTGTGTGGCTGCACATGAGTGAGTTAGGGTAGGAAAGGAGGGTGGAGAAATGAGGGAAAGGCTGTGTAAACTCCGAGAAACCACAACAGCCATGTTGGCTTTTACTCTGAATGGAAAGGGGAGCCACTGCGGCTTTTTGAGCAGAGGCATCATGTGATCTGACTTACAGTTTAG
>NW_028037114.1:0-512 GCF_054177405.1 Leptonychotes weddellii | reverse complement strand
AACATCACAACCCAAACTTTTGTTTTGGATATTTTCCTGTATAAGGAGTACCCAGCATGTGACCCCATGGTCAAGTGGGGATTACCCATGATTTTAGGGAAAAAGTGTTCTTAATTATATCAGCATACATTAGCTAATAAGGAGTAGTGTTTTTTCAGTAACAAATTTGAGTTTAGTATAAATATGAGAAAAATGAGTTAACTTGCTACACCAAGCATCTACAAATGAAGGGTTGAGACATCTTAACAGATAATTAACATTTACAAGAAGAACGTCACCACAAGAATTAGTATTCTGGGCCAGCACGTGAGGCTCACTACTTGATGCGATGGAAAAGTAATCAGGGAGGTGCCTTCAGTTTGAGGCTTTAACGAGTAAAGAGTATTTAGGAGAAGCTGGGTTGAAATCTTAGGTTTGACAATTCTAAGAACATATTATGAGCAACTCTATGCCAGCAAATTAGATAACCTGGAAGAGATGGATGCATTCCTAGAGATGTATCAACTACCAAA
>NW_028037113.1:0-512 GCF_054177405.1 Leptonychotes weddellii | reverse complement strand
GTAGTGTTTTTGCGGTTCATTTGTGTTGTAGCATGTATTAGTACTTCATTGCTCTTTATGACTGAAAAACCTTTCTAATCTTATTTAAAAAAATCTATACTTGGGACGTATCAGTTCCACAAACAAGGCTTAGAAAATCTCTGTGTATCATCAGACCACTTTTTTTTTTTCTTTCCTGCCCTTCACCCATACATCCCTTCCAGAAGTCCCAACTCTAGATTATGTAGAGAGCTCAGCCCTGCTCTCATCCTTTTTTTCCCGTTTTGTTTAACAACATAGTCATGAATTTGCTTACTGACTCCTCCTTGTCTAATTCTGGGGCCCACGGACCATGGTTGGTTTCTGAGTCCCTTTTAGTATGTGGGTACGTGGTGTGGCACTTCCCCGGGGCGGCGCTCAGGACCTGTCTGCTTGGGGGGATCCAGTCTTTTCACCAAAACAGGCACTGAGCACCACATCACAGTGTGGCGTTACTGTCTGCTGTCCACAGTTAGCTTGTGAACTCAGTGTGA
>NW_028037112.1:0-512 GCF_054177405.1 Leptonychotes weddellii | reverse complement strand
CTGGAGTGAAAAAAGCAAGTTGTTTGGATAAACTCAGTACTTATTGTATGTCCGAAGTGTCCATTTTGAGTGATCAAGCTCCATCTACTGGGTTTTAACAGGATGGAAATGTTACATTGTTTCCTTATGGATCAAAAAGCAGTATGTTTGGATGCTCCGCCGCTCTGGGGTATAGGAAGCCACGAGCAATGTTTGCTTTCTTCTTGCAGTTGCATCACGTCCATTAGTGGAGAGGGAGGCATGGAGTGGTAGAGTCAAATAGTTAGGTAAGGTCCAGGGAAAGAGGTAAAATACATTTGAGGAATCATGGCCACACATCAAGAAAATAGCAATGATTTTACTTTCAATTCTTGAGAAATCAGTGCAGTTCTTCTTTGCTGTTTTCCCAATTATTAGATATATATGCAATATTAAGGTAATTCCAAAATAAATCTACTCAGAAAATTCATTCTCTCTAGACACCATAAAATTGGAAACTGTCAGAGGTAATTACTAGAATGAAGAGAGGGAGA
>NW_028037111.1:0-512 GCF_054177405.1 Leptonychotes weddellii | reverse complement strand
CTGTATCTTGAAGAAAACCGCAGACTCTGTCATCTGCCCCATGCTGTGCTGTGCTGCATGATACGGGACGGGGAGCCTCCCCCATCACACACACACACACACACACGTGCGCGTGCGTGCACGTCAGCACATCGTTTCTCCACGGTGCCTCCTTTGTCTTCGGGGTTTACCTGACTTTCAGCCCATGGCCGACATGCACGCTGGAGTGCAAGCGCCAAAGTCTGGGCAAAACAGCTCTGTGATCCACCCATGCTTCGTTTCCAGGACCGCCGTGCTGGCCCCAGGCCTTCACTGTTTGCAAATGCTGGTCTGCTCAGCAGCCACACACGGACCCGTGGCCCGCTGTTCTTCAGGTCCTGTGACAACCACACATCTCACCCGTCTGTCAAAATGGAATATGAAGATGTAAACAAAAACAAAAACTCTTAATAGAGTTTTATATGTATCCATTTCTTTTTTTTTTTTCAAGATTTTATTTATTTATTCATGAGAGACAGAGAGAGAGAGAGAGA
>NW_028037110.1:0-512 GCF_054177405.1 Leptonychotes weddellii | reverse complement strand
GGAGGTGTCATCTTACCAGCCCGCGGTAGGCCGTGGGGCCCGAGGTAAGGTGTTCAGACCTTTCTCTGGAAGTTTGTTTTGTGCATCTGTAAAGTCACGTACGTGTGCCCTGGGGTTTGGATGAGGAAGTAAGACAGTGGGCATCCTGTGAGCTTGCAGTTGGGTCCTTGCTGTGGGCAATGCCTCACGTACCGAGAGGGGACGGGCCTCTAGAAAGCTGCTCAGGTAGGTGGAGGGCTCCCCAGGGCAGCTCCCTTCCTAGTGTCAGCAGCGTGCTCTGAGGGGGAGCATGTAGGTTTAGGCACCAGAGATCCTGGTCTGGCCTCCAAACTACCTAGCTTTGTGACCTCTTCTCAATCTCCACTTCATCTGAAAAACATAGCTGGGTAGCTGTGAAGGGTTTTAGAAAATTTCTCATGGTCGTGTTGTAACCATAGGATACTGATCTTTTCTAACCCAAAAGCATTTCTGATTTTTTTTTTAAAGATTTATTTATTTCAGAGAGAGCGAGC
>NW_028037109.1:0-512 GCF_054177405.1 Leptonychotes weddellii | reverse complement strand
ATAAAAATTCTTATAAATTATAAAGTACTATACAAATATAAGGCAGCATTATTGGTAGTATTGTTTTTATTGTTTTAAAATAACAAAGGATGATCTTACCACTGTAATTCTATAATTCCTTTCCTGTCAAATTTCCCACATATTCTGACAATACACTAAAACAACACTTCAGGGGTGCCTGGGTGGCTCAGTCAGCTAAGTGTCTGCCTTCAGCTCAGGTCATGATCTCAGGGTCCCAGGACTGAGCCCCACGCTGGGCTCTCTGCTCAGCGGGGAGTCTGCTTCTCCCTCTCACTCTCCCTCTGTGCTCTCCCTCTCTCTCTCTCTCAAATAAATAAACAAAATCTTTAAACAAACAAACAAAAACACAACACTTCAGTGAGAACCATAGTTTTAATTCTGGCTGTTACCAGAGAACTTGAGAAGATCTTTATATTCAGGTTAAATACTAGAAGACAAAAAAATAATGAGACATCTCCCAAATAAAAGTCTATCTTTGTCTAGCTACTACA
>NW_028037108.1:0-512 GCF_054177405.1 Leptonychotes weddellii | reverse complement strand
CCTTTCCTGCCATCTGCGTGACTTGCCACTCAGACGCCACCCTCCGTGCAAGGCAGCACCCACCGACACCCCTTGTCCACCTGGCCCTCGCCCTTCCCCATGGCACCGATCCCCATCTGACTCAAATACAGGTTTTCCTCGCTCGTTTTTCACCTGTCTCTCCCACTGGAGTGTCCCTCCTGTTCACTGCCCAGAACACAGTCGGTGCTCAACAAGTACTTGAACGAACCAAGAGGACTGACGGTGGCAGGTGCTGGGTACAGAAGTAACTACCACTATCTACCACGACGGGGATGGCGGGGCCTGCCTCCCACAGCCCAGAGAGAGGCAGTGGCTACGTGAGGCTTGGCCTGTGTCTGTGAGAAATTAAATTCTAATTTTTGAGTATGCCTAAGTAAGAGGATAACTTAAGAAAGAAAAGCTCTAATTTTTAAAACCACCTGACTTAAATGATCGTCATGGGCGGTTCTGGGTAAAAAAAGCTCTAAGTTGGCTTTTACTTTTCAAATATA
>NW_028037107.1:0-9918 GCF_054177405.1 Leptonychotes weddellii | reverse complement strand
AAAAAAAAAATTATCAAGGGAAAAATAAGACCTTAGGACATAAATGGGCAAAGGAAACAAATCAGAAACTGCTAAAGAGGAACTACAACTGTTTGATCAACAAATATTCAATAAAATACAATTTAAAGCAACAATATTTTTCATCATCAAATTCTTAAGTGAAAACTATTTTTTATTATTTTTTTTAAAGATTTTATTTATTTGAGAGAGAGAGAGTGAGCAGAGGGGAGGAAAAGGGGCAGAGAGAGAGAATCTCAAGCAGACTCCCCACTGAACGCAGAGCCCAATGCAGGGTTCCATCTCACAATCCTGAGATCATGACCTGAGCCAAAACCAAGAGTCAGTCGCTTAGCCAATTGAGCCAACCAGGTGCCCCTTAACTGAAAACTATTTAATAATTAATTTAGATCACATCTATTTTCTTTAAGAATTTAAAGCAGGTTAAAAATATAATTAATGACATAAAAATTATTTTTAAGGTAAGAAAATCAAATCAAAGCCAAAATAAGTTCAAAGAATAAGCCTTCTAAAAAATAAACTACTGGCACTAAATCAAAATAGAAACTTTTTTTTTTTTGCCAGTTTCTGGTAAATTTAATTTTTGGTTCATTTTTTCATTGATACACACTGAACACAGAAATTCATTTCACAAATGAAAAATCAGTCCATTGTTGCAGAATTCTCAAATTGCTATAAAAAAAAAAAAAGAAGACAGACCCAGCAAAGGAGCCATATATTGGGAAAGGAAGGTGGAAGGGGGTGCAATGGAGAAGACTGTGGTGAATTTTTACAGTTCCTTGGCATCTGCCAGTCTTGATGTACTTAACATTCACAAAATAGAAACTTCTGCACAGAAAAAGAAACAATCAACAAAACTAAAAGGCAACCTATGGAACGGGATAAGATATTTGCAAATGACATATCTGATAAAGGGTTAATATTCAAAATACATAAAGAACTTATATAACTTAACACAAAAATACCACAAATAATCCAATTAAAAATGGGCAGAAGATATGAACTATATTTCTGCAAAGAAGACATCCAGATGGCCAACAGACACAGGAAAAGATGATCGACATCACTCATCATCAGAGAAACGCAAATCAAAGCCACAATGAAATCTCACCTCACACCTGTGAGAATAACTAAAGTAAAAAAGAAGAAACAAGTGTTGGTGAGGATGCAGAGAAAAAGGAACCCTCTTGCATTGTTGGTGGGAATGCAAATTGGTGCAGCCACTATGGAAAACAGTACAGAGATTCTTCAAAAAATTAAAAATAGAAATACCATATGATCCAGTAATTCCACTACTGGGTATTTACCTAAAGAATATGAAAACACTAATTCAAAAAGATATATGTACCCCTATGTTTATTGCAGCATTACTTACAACAGCCAAATTACAGAAGCAGCCGAAGTGTCCATCAATAGATGAATGAATAAAGAAGATGTATATATACATACACTGGGATATTATCCAGCCATAAAAAAGAATGAAATTTTGCCATCTGCAAAAACATGGATGGATCTAGAGGGTATAATGCTAAGTGAAATAAATGAGTCAGAAAAGGCAAATACCATATGTTCTCACTCATATGTGGAATTTAAGCAACAAAATAAAGAGACAAAAAGAAAACCAGATTCTCAACTATAGAGAACAAACAGATCATTGCCAGAGGGGAGGTGGGTGGGGGGAATGGGTGAAATAGGTGATGGGGATAAAGAGTACATTTACCATGATGAGCACTGAGTAGTGTACAGAATTGTTGAGTCATATTGTACACCTGAAACTAATATAACACTGTATGAGAACTATACTGGAATTAAAATAAATTAAAAAAAAAAAAAAGACTAAGTCTTCCATGAGGCTAGAAAATGAGCCACAACCTGGCTTCTGAAACCCCTAGTGGTCCAAGAAAGAAATACATGCAATTCCAGGGCTTCATGGGACTACGGATACCAGTTGTTTCCCAGGGCACAGCTTTCCTTGTCAATGAAACCTGAGGGCAATTTCTCCTCAGTGTTGTCCTAAGGAGTCAGTAAGTGACAGACCATGTCTTCAACAATGCCTCTACAAAGAGAGTTGTGTATGTTTTTTTTCTCACAGCATACCTTGATATGAACTTCAGTTTTTTAAAAGGGGGAGGAGCATAGGACAATAAGACAGCACAGACGCTGGTAATAGAATCTCATGAACTGTCCTTTTTGATAAGCCCCTGATAGCAATTTAAGTTGGTACCATTATCTGAGGGTTTAAGGAAATAATCTTCAGTACATGCCAAGAGCTCTAACACCATTCCTACTAAATGATGCAGTAATCCACTTTCAGACTCTTTCCTAAAGTGGAACTCTAAAAAACAGGAAACTTTACCCATGAAGCTGTTCAATGCAGTATTATTTATAACCGTACAACACTGGAAACAACCTAAATCTCTAACGTAGAAACTGGCTTAGCACACTATGGGGTATGTGTGCATACCACATAGAGAACATATACATAGAGAACACACATAGAGAAATCATTACATTATAGTAAGAAAAAACACATGGTATAAAATTGTATACACAGTATGATCTCAACTACATGTACTCTACATCTAATAGAATCACAAAAAAAGAAATATTTAAAATGTTAAATTTTATATTTTTCTATACGTTTCATTAAAAAGTAAGAATCAGAAAGAATAAATTATAAAGTTCGTAAAAGACAGATGGCTTATTAAAGGGATGTGAATGATTGCGCTTTGTGTACCCACCTCGATACCTGTCAATTTCCATGCGTAGGGAACTAGGACAAGTGTTTTATTATAATCTTTGATTTTTAAGATTTCTGGCAGATGTTTGATCCTCCAGACTGGAGGGTTTGATGCAGGACACTTAAACATTCGATTTTTTAAAAAAGAATATTCCATTTACTATTTTTAGTCATAGGTTGCTGTTGGCTAATGTATTCTAAGAAAATTTTACCAGGCAAGGGATAACATATTTTAAAATCCATAAATGTTTTCATTTTCTAAAGCTATATACACTGAATATTCAGATCAGTATTTTGTTCTTCCCTGAGATCTTTTTTCTATTCTATGCAATAATTCTGGGGGATCAAAGCATTCAGAGAACTTTGAGTGAAGTTTAAAGTTTGGCATTAAATTAGACGTATGAACAACATCAAAACCGACCTGTTGCATATCAAAGATAGTAATAAATTACAATGTTTGTTTTCCTTTTTAAGTTTCTTTTGGATCTAATACTTATTAGAAAAAGGAAGAGGTGAAAATAGCTTTCAATGTTGTTCCTTTGATTATTCATAAATATGTCATTCTTAGAATTTTGGTGTGTTTCATCTTAAAATCACTAACAACAGGAAAATATGAACAGTGAAAGAGCATTCTGATGTTCTCAGAATACTGGTATTTAAGGAACAAAAGGTAGGGAAGGGTTGATCTCAACTTTCCAACCATCTCAATCCAGTGCCTGCCAGGATGTAAACTGGGTTTCTACCATGAGCGATCAGGGGGAAGAAGAGAGGGATAGGGGAGCTTCCTTGAGATCTGAATTGTAAACTCCTTGTAGGCAGGAACAATATCTTTCGAATTTGCTCTGAGTGGACCTAGCAAAATAGCCCATGAAGAGGAGCACTGGATATACACTTTGGGGGATGATGATGGAGAAAATGACACACAATGTGCAAAACTAAAACAGAGATCCTTAAGCCAAAGGACTCACTCCAGGAAGAAACAGCTGCTTACATAATAGGAGTAATGCACATATTATTGATTTGCGTGTGTGTGTGTGTTGTTTTGTTTTTGGCAAGATTACACTTCAAGGAAGGCTCTTATACCCTGGGAGGAGCCCTACTGAAGACATGATCTTGCTCCCTTTTATGTCCAGGGCCTGAGCTCATGGTTTCTCTGAAGAAGCCCTTTACCTTCAGATTTGCAATCTACTTTTATTTGCAGTCCTTTCTCAGATTTCCATTCCACACCTTCTTCCCCTGTCCTGGAATTTCATATTAGTTTTAATCTCCCCTCTACACTGTGCAGTACTTAGGGCTCTTTACTCAGTATACAAAATGCTAGTGTGGAGTAAGGTCACAGCCTTATATTTATGCTGCAACACTCTTCATGCTGTTCTGTTGTTCTCCTTCCTCATCCTCCCATTCTCTTACTGTGACTATTCACTTTATTCTTTTTAAAATTTTTTATGTATGGTTTGATTAACAACGCTCATAGGCATCCACTCTCTGGATATCATGTAAAACTGTCTATAGTTGTTTAAATTTCTTCAAATATGTTTTAGAGACACAGAGAGGGGAAAAAACAGAAGAAGTCCTTTAAGCATTAAATGCAAATCGCTGGCATAGGCAGGGTTATAAAATGGTAGTGTTGAATAAAAATACTTGTTTTAGAAAAATCCTCCATCCATAAGTCTCTTGGAGTTCTTAGTTGCATACAAAAGAGCATGAGACAATTCAAACAGAAAAGGAATTTATTAAAGGATATTAAGTAGCTTACAGTATCTCTGAGAGAAGATCAAAGGATCAGGCTTAAAGCCTACATGGAGGAAGTTAATATCTGAACTACACTATGGGGTGTTCCGGCAAAGATTTCATAGCCACCACCTTTGGCCCTGATACCATAACTCCACCACTGATGGAAGACCAGAACCTTCACCACCACTCTTCAAAAGCGAGATCCCTTCACCACTGTCTTTGCTAGGTAGGAAATGGCTATTGCTAGGGCTGCTTTCCCACTTTCTTTAGAAAGATGTCTTAGGACTGGCAGAACTTAGGACACATACCTGTGCCTTTGCTAAAAAGAAAGTTGGGAAAGAGTTTTTAGCTTCCTCCTAAGGGAGGTGCAACACAAAATAGAGGGACTCTCACAAGCACATGGAGCAAAAGAACAAGACCATTCAATAGTGGTAAACACTCCATCAGCTGTAAGACGGAGAGGAGTACTGTGGAGGGGTAATCACCTGATGAGATACAGGCAATCATATTTGATGATGCATGGACTAATTTTATCATCATCCGTTGCAAAGCAGGTCATTGTACTGGGCTGCATAAGGTACGCAGACAGTTAAGGAAACTACATAGTGTGAAGGAAGGGCTTACCATGTTGGGACACAGGGCAACATGGTGGATAAATGGGATGACTCTCTGCCTCTCTCCACAGTGTGTACATCTGAGTGCCGGTTTTGTGGCCAACAAAGTCCATTCAATTAAAAAAAGAGATTGCTTTGGTCTCTGTACCTCTGTAAGAGCTTCTTAGGGTTTAATTAAAAGCAATTCCAATGACTTGGCTGACTGCCATGGTGAGAAACATAATATTACTTCTGATAATTTCATCTTCAAATTGACCCAAGCATATGACATGGTCCTAAATAAAGAGCCTTTCCTACTTCTCAATATTTTTTGCCAATTCACCAGAGTAAAGAGCTATAAAGCAATAATAGCAATCGAACATAGGAAAATTACGTAGCTTTTTTCTCAGGTACAATAAAATCCTGATATCCAATTTCACATAACCATCCATCAGACCTCTCCCTCCTTCCCCTTTTCCCATACTCTAAAAATTGCATCAAATAAAAAACCTACCCAGCTTTTATTAGAAAAAGGTGAAAACAGTTTTTATAAATATTTTTAGGGGCCACTAAGCTGCTAGCCTCAGGGATAAAGAAAACTCGGGAACATTTGCACTATTCCAGTTAAATATCCCTTCCTGGTTTTGTGTACCAAGAGGGTAAAAAAATGAACCAAAATATACACAACTCCCAGAAAAGAAAATATTGTCTTTGCCTTGCATTTGACATGAATATCATTCTGTAGATTACTTGACCCTTTTTGCAATTCTCTTGATGTACATTTATTTCAAAATATCCATTTTAGAAACAAAGTTTCAAGGGAATGAACACAGTAGCATACAATTTAGGGACCAGTTTCTATGTCTGTATCTTATGTAATCCTGCATACGGCAGGGTGTCAGTACATATCAGCTGATAAGAATAATGATGTGTGATTCTCTATCCCACAAATAACAATATAAAAAGGAGAAGGCCTGGTCTATTATTCCACATATTTGGATGTAAATCCTACCCAGAATACAACTTGAGGTGGGTAGTGAGCAGTGTTCGATCACCTTCTTTCTAACGTGACTACCTCCTGAACCAAACTAGTTTCCTTGCTGGAATAAAGACAACAAATCCAGGCTTTGAGGAATTATTAGAAAATAATATGGAAAATTGATTTTAGTTATTTGTTTCTGGTAATAGAAACAATAGAAAACACTTGGTTAATAATAGAAAACAATGGAACCCAACATTCCATTCTTTACCCTAAGTCAGCATGATCACTTGCAAAACTTCAGGAATGATTTAATACATTCATACTAAGGCCTCCAAATTAGAATAGAGGCACATGATCATGGTAGAATATTATAAAAGAATATTATCATAGAGTTTTATAAAATCTACATGTACTTATCTCAGTATTCTGAAGTGATCTAGAAGTATTATTTCGTATTTTAAACTGTGATTAGATTTGCTTTGTAATACTAATTTCAAATTTCAACTTCTAGTCACACTCACATTCTGAGGCAAATCATCTCCCAATTTATTCTGTTCCAAATTTAATTTTGTAATAATGAAAAAATAGAATGTTCAGTACTTGGAATATTCTCCTTCAGCTCTTAGAAAGTTCCTAGTCTGTGTCTATATTCTAATGTCTAAATGTGTCTTCGCCAACATTTATTTCTCTTCACTCTAAGCTGCTGCTCCATAGAAATGAGAATTTAATCAGCCGTTTTAGTTGGAACAAAAAACCCTGACTTGGTTCTGGGTTGGCTGCAGGTGTGTAGGTGGGATGGGACCGGAGACAGGTTGGAGTTGTCCTGGCAGTTGACTACCCAAGCGTTGCAAAGAGCTTGGGATGATGTGGGGGCGGGGAGATTCGGTACCCCCCTGGGGAGGTCAAACACCTGAGATGGGCTGCCCCTGGAACAAACAGGGCATAATTCCCACTTCCAACTCAGACTATTCCTGAGTTATTCATAGTCATGTCAACTGAAATAGCTTAGGCAAAGAGACAGTTTTGGGGCTCTCCTTGATACCTTCCCTCTCACCATAGCCAGCTTCCAGTCTGCACCTACATCGCTGGAGTTAATCCAGACATAAGGCCTGACTCATAGGAGATTTATCAAATAAATAAATGCAAATAAGAGAAAAAAAAATCAAATACACTGCAATGGTACTTTTTGTGTGGAACAAACTATAACCATACCTGAAAGAAATGTTCTCTCTAAAATAAAGATATGACCATTAAATAGTCCCTATAAATACTTCTCTAGTCAAATAAAGGATACAGCAAAAATAATTACTGAATAATTCAAATTACTCAGGAACATTAACCCTGATTCAAGGAAAAATACTTTTGCTTACCATAATTTTCCAAAATGGCCATTAACCACGATCAAAACTATTAGACTGGTTGGTGAGACTTTAACCCACATCAGTGATAATGGTAATTGCAGCCGTCACACACATTGCTCTATACTTTACATGCATTATAGTCCCTAACACCCATAAAAACCCTAAGTAATAGGCACTACCGGGGGAGAAACTAAGTCTGAGAGGTTAAATAGCATGTTCATGGTCACATGTCTAGTTAGCAGCAGAACCAAAATTGAAACCTACTATATTTAGCATATGAGTGAAGAACTACAGCTCTAGTTATACTATAAAGATAAATTTATATAAAAATTCCTTCAACTTTTTTCTTCTTATTATTATTAATAGTTTCTATCTCTATAGTACCTTAACATGTATCATTACGTTTGATCCTCACCACACCCTATGAGATTGGTAGGACAGACGGTGGGATCTTCTTTTTATGGACAAGGGAAATTGAAGGTCAGAAGTTTTGACTTGCCAGAGTCACAAAGTTGGATCCACAGCATCCAGTAATCTTTCCATAACATGTGCTGCCTGCTTGAATCACATCTCAAAATTGACAGAGAATGAGTATTAAAGAGACACAACTGAATTGCCTACAATACAATACAAAACAGAACAAAAAACTCAGTGGATGTTTGACAAAATGATAATTCCGGACAAAGCTATTATAAAATTATTTCCTGTAAAATGATTTTGGATAATGAAAATGTCACATTTGGTCTTTGACTAGATGAGCCCAGATAAGAAGAGGCCAACCATCACACACCAGTCATTAACTTTCTCCCAGTCCATAACTGAGGGCTGAATGATATGTGACTTCTGAACCACGGAATCAAAATACCTACTATTTTTATCTGATGGCTGGTACAGTCCAGACTAAAACTATATTTTTCTCATTTCAATTCTAGAGACTAGCATTGTTCCAGAGAGCTTCTGTCAATCAGAGAGTTTTGTTGAACAATGTGACAAATACTCATGACCTGAAGTGTTGAGCTGAAAAGACAAATGACACCTGAAACAAAAAAGGTCGCCTTTCTTCAGGGATGAATGCTTGATAGAGATTTTAGAATCCACAATAGTTATCTGAAATTCTTGACTGCTCCTTTTTTTTTTTTTTGGCCCATGTTGAAAAATTAGGAATTAAGATATCTTGTACAGCTTTCAGCCTAAGCCAGCCTGGTAAGTCACTGGAGTGTGATATGGGATATGTGGGAAGTTCAGACTCCTAAAATCTCTCCCCCATTGGTTAATAACAAGGTCTGAAATTCCACTGAAATGTTTCATTTTTCTGGGACTAATATTTAAAATCAGCATAATATTAAACACATGATTATAATAGTTCTGTATAGCATTATATTATATATAATAATTTATAATAATATAAACCCTCCAAGAGAGGTTCATAAGCATTATTACACTAGCCAAAATTTATTTCTTATATTTTATTTTAAAGGAATAGCTACTTTAGAATTGGGCTCTGTTGCCCACATCGGGACCCCTGCTCAGTGGGAAGCCTGCTTCTCCCTCTCCCGCTCCCCCTGCTTATGTTCCCTCTCTTGCTGTGTCTCTGTCAAATACATAAATAAAATCTTTTAAAAAACAAAAAAAAGAATTGGGCTCTGTTGGAAGAAAGATTGCAAAGGGGAGAAATTGTAGGGACTGAGTTTTAATAAGGACCTCTCGCGGTAAAGACCAGCCTTGGTTGGGACCTTACTTAGAGTCCAAGAAGTCAGCAGCATGATGTGCTGGACACACACAACACATGACCTGACCAGTGTCCTGGCCATCAGATGGGCTTACAAGGATAAAACATAATAGACATGTATTCTTCCTAATGCCAGGTCCCAAGTCCCTGGTTGCCACAGAACTGGGGCTTCAGAATCTTAGGAGGATTTGATGACACACAGAGCCCATCATGCCATAGAAGTCAGCCTGGAACCTTCTGCAAGTAAGTCACTAGCCATTTATAAGCTTTAATACTGCAGTACTTTCTTTATCTACCTTCCAGTGATAGTCTGCTCTTGATAAGGGCAGTTCACACAACAAATGAGAAAGGAGGAGAATATTACTTAGGCCCACAATCCCTGAATATGAATATGCTTAATGCTTTCTCAAGCATGGTGATCTCAAAAATCATAAGGTACTTAATCAGCAATACAACTAAAATTGGATTTAATGTTTTAGAAAAATGAATTTAAAAATTTCTCAGACTTGATTGGAAGAAGATTAAATTTCCAAAAAAATCAAGCACTAAATATTTAGGGTTTCCTTTTAGTTTTTAATATGGCCTCAAATGACTTTCAGACTTGATCTTGTAGGCCAAGATGCTATAGCAGGGGAGAGCCTTGGCTGGGAGGACACCGGATTTAGCATCTACATTCTATAAACAGAACAGGTGGCCACAATTCAGATAAAACAAATTGTTCTAAATAATCCTAAAATTTGTATGGAACCAGAAAAGACCCC
>NW_028037106.1:0-512 GCF_054177405.1 Leptonychotes weddellii | reverse complement strand
TGAAAACTAGCAGAAGATAAACCAAAATTGTAGGACAATGTGTATAACGTATATCAGCTTTGATCCAGAAAGAGTGAGGTCTCCACTGCAGCTACACCCCTCCGTCAGTTTCTGCACCTCCGTACAGTGGAGAGAGCCCCTGCGAGCTCAGGGGTATCACACAAAGGACAGGCCCTTCATTTCCGTAAAGATTGAAAACACTTGCCTCCAATTCCAGTAACAGCACAGCACACCCAGTCATTCTTTTCTTCTTTGATTTCCAGCAGTTCCCATTGCCAATTAGCCCTCTGGATTTCATAAAGCATCCGTTTACGAATTGCGCATTTAAATTACGTGGCGCGTGGCAAGAAGTGGTAGATTTGTAGGCATGCCAGCTGCAATGGAAGAAAAGGAACAACAAACAAAGGAGAACGTTTAGTTAGACAGAAAGGCGTTTTAATAAAAGGAGCAAGGAGGGTGCCGTCGAATAGGAGAAAGCAGGGGAAGTTGGCATGGGCATTTCTAGAAGGAGG
>NW_028037105.1:0-512 GCF_054177405.1 Leptonychotes weddellii | reverse complement strand
AACACATTCTTTCTGTATCTTTAAAGTTCAACCTGTAGTTATTTTATTACATCTACAAGCCCATACAATTGAACAGTGACTTCAGGGGTCTTTCATGTAATTGGCCAGTTGTATAGTCAGCTAATTCAGTGCTTCGAAAATTTAAACTCTATATATTAGTTTCACATATTGATTTTTCTTAACTAAGTAAATTATTTTACAGAATTAATCATCCTTATTCCTGAAATAGTAATTAAAATGAAATATATTAAACTTATATGTGTGGAACCAAATAATGCACATCAACTAAGTAAGATTTCAATTGACAACATATCTAAAATAGTCAGTTATGCCATTTAAAATTGGGTTTTCAAACATGTCTCTATACTGTATTATAGCCAATATTTCAGAAGATACTTAAGTGCACATAACCCTTCTCATCACAGAAATAGTAACTCAAATATTTGATTTTTCTCCACCTGTCTGGTATACATTGCAAATTGTCCTGGGGTTGACCAGCAGGCTCCTCCCAC
>NW_028037104.1:0-512 GCF_054177405.1 Leptonychotes weddellii | reverse complement strand
TGCGTGTCTTCCTTGGAGTGTCTCACGCAGGGGCAGTCAAGTAACAGCTGGGCCTGAGGTCGTTTGGAGGTTCCACTGCGATTCTTGAGTGTTGGCATGGCTGGTCCCCACTCCTTCTCCATGTAGTCTCAGGACTCTTCCTCAATGACGTGTCTGGTGGTTTCCCTCTCCAGCGGGAGAGCTAGACCTCTTCTATGGCAGCTCAAGACACGAGCTGCTAGTCATCTTGAAGACAAGGCTCAGAACTGGCACAGAAACACTCCTCCCATGTTCTGTTAGTCCCAGGCCAGCCTGGGTTCAATGTTGGAGGAGACTACCTAGAACCATCATTCACTGGCGGCTGTCTTGGGAGACCAGCTATCACCAGCTCATTGGATCCTCCAACAATCCCTTTGAGATAATAGTTATTATTAGCCCCACTTTACAGACGAGGAGACTGTGACATAGAGAAAGGGAAAATAAATTGCCCAAGCCACAGTTAGCAAGTGTCAGAGCTGGGATCTTCAATGAAG
>NW_028037103.1:0-512 GCF_054177405.1 Leptonychotes weddellii | reverse complement strand
GAAATTAGCTGTGAAGGTGAGCCAGGTGCTGCAATTACCTCTTCACTGATCCCAGGTTTAATTAAATTATGTTGATTGGCAGACAGGTAACCCTTTCTTTTGTTTATCTACCCCAACTCTGCCCTTTTTATAATCTGAGCACTCAAACGAAAAGGTTGATCCTCAAATGCAGATAAATCATTCATTTTCAAAGTTATTGGGATAATTGTTCACCCCTGATAAAATTCTAACTATAGACTGTAAGATTCAATAAATATTAACTATCTAGTATAGAAATGTACCATTTTAGGCAAATTCATAGGTGATATCTTATTTAGTGTTCACAACAGCCTATGTTAATCCTTTCTGACATCCTGCCTAGCACTACAGTAGATTATTTTTTCTCCAGCTTCTCACTTGACGATGAAATCTTACATATCCCATAGCAGGTCCTCAGTAAAATATGTGTCCACAGGATTACCTTATAATCATGTTACACACAATATCAGGGAGGCTGCATCAAAACCACTTAA
>NW_028037102.1:0-512 GCF_054177405.1 Leptonychotes weddellii | reverse complement strand
GCGTGATTCTCGAGTCCACCTGCCCTTGGCCCTCAGCAGCGTCAACACCCTCAGTCTGCCTGAGCTCTCTTCTCTCCAGGGGCACAGAAAGCAAACAAACGTGTACTGTTCGTTGTACATCCAGGGCTGAAGTTCCAGGCTGGGGTACTTGCCAAAGGGGGGCACGATCAAGCTGAACACCAGGGCAATGCAGACAAACACAGCTGGTAGGACGATCTGTAACCAGGGGACAGAGGGGGAAAGGAAGTGGCAAAACAAGGCCAAGTGACAGAAAAAGGGGCCTGGGGCAAGCCCCTAAGAGTCCAACCAGCTTCCTCAGCCCAGCCAGCACGCAAGTGAGCACCACGGGACCCAGAACAGAGCTCCACCAAGGCATTCATGGCAGGTGGGAAGCAGCAGATCTTGCCACCGAAACCTCTTCCCTCCAGGGCATTTCTGGAGGCTGGCAGCACAAGGCCAGAGGCTGTGGACACCTCTCAGTGGCACGAAGCTCAAAACTTCACAGAGTAAAC
>NW_028037101.1:0-512 GCF_054177405.1 Leptonychotes weddellii | reverse complement strand
CTGGGATCATGACCTGAGCCGAAGGCAGACGCTTAACAACTGAGCCACCCAGGCGCCCCAGATGTATGGTTTTTATTTGTGCAGCGTGATGATCTTTAAGAACACATATGTCATGTTGTAGCAGAACTGACTATAAATTCTTTCTCTGACAGTGAGAAACCTACCTCCTGTTATCTACAATTTATTTACTTATTTAATTCAACCAGAGTATATGTATTGAGGAGTTTGAGAATTGGTAACCCATACCCCAGTGGGAGGCACATTTGTCAACTTGGGTAGTTTTTGTGTACAGTTCATTTATCTTTAGCCATACAGTAAGCCAGTCAAAAATACTGTTATCCAAAGTACTTAGGTCAGCTCCTTTTCCTTCCATCCCCTTTAGTGAGATAATGTCATACATTAGTAATACAGTTACACTTATTTAGCTCTTATGTTTTGGGTTTGATCCATTTTTTTTTTTAAGATTTTATTTATTTGTCAGAGAGAGAGAGAGCACGCACAATCAGGGAGAG
>NW_028037100.1:0-512 GCF_054177405.1 Leptonychotes weddellii | reverse complement strand
GAACTGGGCATTGCACATATGTGAGTAACATCCTATAGACAGTGCAGAAGGATCTGTGGAAACTGATGGAGTTTGGTGTAGGGGTCAGTGAAGTAAAGGTCCAAATCCACAATGACCTCAAGGGTAACAGGAGGTGAACAAGAGAAGGATGAACACATTAGAAAGGATAATGAGGCATCTGTGGAAAACACACATAAAAATATCTAGAAAAAGTGAGAAATGCAAGCTTGGAGGTCAGGAAAGATTCCAAGTCAGAACACACTCCCACAACACACAGATCATCCCTATTTGAAGAAAAATAGAACCCTTTATTATTGATGGTTTGATGACTCTTAGTGAAAACTATAGTGAAAAAAAAGTTTCAAAGGATAGAAGTCTGGAAAATCACCAAGATTTAAGAATAAGCAAAAAATAATAATAATAATTAAACAAATACATAAGTAAAAAAATTAAGCAGAGAGATTTATTTAGAAAAAAACCCAAAAACCAAGCCATCAAAGATATAGGAGAAA
>NW_028037099.1:0-512 GCF_054177405.1 Leptonychotes weddellii | reverse complement strand
GCCTGGAGGATACTGAAGACCCACAGCTGGCAGAATCTGCCTAGGTGAGAGCAACCTGTTCTCGCAGTGTCTGTAGTATCAAGACTGTGTCCTGCATATGGTCCCTGTGAATACTGCCCAAGGGAGCTGGGACAAGCCATCCCGATGAACCCTTGCTCACAAGGGCAGCCCTTGCTTAAGAGGACATAGTAACAGTAAGCGTGATAGTCTGAGGGCTGCATTGCACAGATATCAGGGTATGAAAGGCTAACAAAAATTCAGGTGGAATCCAAGACCAAGTTAGGGAGTTGTGCAGCTTAGAGATTCCTGTGAGGGTCACTGATGAACCTTGAAATTGGCTCAGTGAGAGGGCCAAGCATTTGTACTCCTGCCATGACGGAAAACAGGACAGCCAGTTGGCCTTAGCCAAGAGAGAGAGCATCCATAAGTTTAGGTAAATTAAAAAAACTTTTGATCCCTTTATTATTATTTTTTTTTCCAGTTTCTCTCTGCCCATTTTCTTTTTTTTTTTT
>NW_028037098.1:0-512 GCF_054177405.1 Leptonychotes weddellii | reverse complement strand
TTGGGTTTTATTAGATTTCAAATATATAAGTGAGCTCACACGGTATTTAACTTTGCCTTATTTCACTTAGTATAATCACCTCAAGATTCATCCATGTTGCTGCAAATGGCAGAAATTCCTTCTGGTTTTTTTTTGTGACTGAATAATATTCCAACATATATCACATTTTCTTTACTCATCTTGGCCGTTCCCATGCCTTGGCTCTGGTGATTTCACTTCCTTCAGATACATTCCCAGAAGTGGGATTGCTGGATTGTACGGTAGTTCCGTTTTTAACTTTTGGGGGGCCCTCCGTACTGTTTTCCATAGTGGCCGCACTGATGTACACTCTCAACAACAGCACACAAGGGTTCCCTTTTCTCCACACCTTTGTTATCTGTTTTTTTTTTCTTTTATAAGAGTACACTATGTTATCTGGTCTTTTTAAAAAAAATTTTTATTATGCTAATCACCATACAGTACATCATTAGTTTTTGATGTAGTGTTCCGTGATTCATTGTTTGCGTATAACA
>NW_028037097.1:0-512 GCF_054177405.1 Leptonychotes weddellii | reverse complement strand
TACGCAAACAATGAATCATGGAACACTACATCAAAAACTAATGATGGAATGTATGGTGACTAACACAATAAAATAAAATTAAAAAAAAAAAAAGATGAACCTAATGGTGACAGGGTTTTCAGGTAACATGGCTCCTCACATCTAGAAGATAGTGGTGGGGATACTGAGTTGGCAACATACAAGGCAGTGTATGCTGATTATTTTCCACACTTTTTTACTTACCCTGAGCCCTTGGAGACTTCCTTGCCTCTGACTGCTGGTTGAATTTGTCTAATTGGAAGTAGCAGAAAAAGTAGGAAGAGAGTGAGGCCAGGGAATTTCTTGCCCTGGGTCTCTCCCTGCCAAGTTGTCTCGGGTTGGCTGTGTTCCTCTTCCGAAAGTTCTCAGCTTCTGTCAGGAGGCCCTCTTTATATAGCTACTTTGTGTAAGTAACAGGTAAATCCTCTTTCCCATCACCCCTTCAGTCCTAGGGAGGGTAAAGATACTTACTGGTTTCCCTAAACCCTAGCCAC
>NW_028037096.1:0-9919 GCF_054177405.1 Leptonychotes weddellii | reverse complement strand
TGGACTCTGAAAAACAAACTGAGGGTTCTAGAGGGGAGGGGGGTGGGAGGATGGGTTGGCCTGGTGGTGGGTATGGAGGAGGGCACGTTCTGCATGGAGCACTGGGTGTTGTGCACGAACAATGAATCATGGAACACTTCATCTAGAACTAATGATGTAATGTATGGGGATTAACATAAGAATAAAAAAAAAAAAAGATCCTCATTCCTGAGGGCAGGGGAATGATAATCCCAAGGACTCGGGCTTTTCCATGCAGACTTTTCCATGCAGAAGCCCACAGACCTTCATGGCAACCGTGTTGTTGAGGAACTGAGAAAGTGTCTTCCCAGCCACCCAATATTGGAAGCTCTAGATCCAAAAGGAAGTTCAGCCAGGGGTTTAAAAGAACATGCACACACATGAACGCTCCCACCCCTTCCTCGGTGCAGGTGGAGGGTCGGGCACAGGAGCTATTGATGCTGTGCTTTACAGAAGAGAGCCCCACCATTGGTTCTTTGAAACCCTTGGCTTGTGATGCTTGTTAAACCGAATATCAGGGCTGGAGAGGCCTGGACAAATTGCCAGGCTGCTATTACCTGAACTTCAGTGTTTGGGGTATATCTTTCTACATTTTTGCCAGCTTTTACTAACATTTTTAAAAACTTAAGTAAATGTATTTGTATAGGTATACTCCTATCACTACCATAAATAGAAAGCTAGGTTCATTTACCAAAAGAAGGCAGCTAACAACAGGTGAGTGGCTTAGCGCTGCCGTCCACCCTCAAAAACGGGCGTGGTACGCCTTCCTGTCGGCAGCATTGGGAGGCTCAGCAAACGAAGAGTCTCCAGCAGCATCTGATATATTGCCAATGCCCAATAAATGTTAATTGCCATCCTAAGATATTCATGCTATATTTAATTAATTTTATTGGGCTGCCTTGCAGTATCAGGTGTGACCTCAGACTTAGGCAATTTCGTTCACGGTCAAGTTCAAGGGATGGCGGCATGGTAGGTGACGTTTTGATCATATTTTGATAGCCAAGACTCTTTGCATTTGCTTGGCAAATGGAAGGCAAGAACATACAGTGCTAGGTAAGAAGATAATTCATAGAAAATGCCTCCACGGAGGGATCCACCTAGCTTCCACAGGACCCACACTCATGAGAGGCTCCCACCTGTGAGAGGTTGGAAAAGGGGGACAGGAGGGCAGAGGAGAAGCAAAGCTGCTCCGGCTCCCCAGACCTCTGTGACTGAGGCCACTGGAGGATAACACAGGACAGTAGTGGTGAAAGCTTTCAGAGCATGAGCTTGAAGTCAGACTGATCCATGTTCAAATCCTGTCTCTGCCAGGTACTCGCTGTATGACACTTTGGATGACAAAGTATCTCTCAGAGTTTCAGCTTTTCCACACTTAGAGTACGGTCAGTGGAGGACCTTCCTTGCAGACTTGCTGTGATAATTAAATAAAGTGATCATGAGAATCATGTAGCACAGTGACTGGAACATAAAGCACCAATAGATACTTGATGTGGATTTCTGTTACTTATTAACATGCGAATGCCATGTTCTTTCCTCAAGCTCAGGTGGATGGAGGTAGCATCAGCCATTGAAGGGGTGTGGTAAGTCTGTTTTCCACTCCAGACACTTCAACTCCTCCCTCTCCTCCTGCCTCCCTCCCTACCGTCCTCCTGAATTCACTGATGGACTCTGGCTTTCACGCGGAGATCACTCTGCTGGTTATTTTTAGACCTGGAACATTCCATAATCTCTGGAAGAGGACATGGGGTTTTGGTCATTGAGTCAGTCCTGGACCAGGAGTCAAAGATCCTAACAGAGTCTTGGCTCTTCTGTGTACTGGCTGCCTGTGCCTAAGTAAATGCCTTCTCTCTCTGGCCCTCAGTTTTCCTCCTCTGTAAAATGGAGGTAATGACCACCCCAGTGGAGATACCAGTAACTCTCTCCCAGGTTGTGGTGGAGATTGAGCTAGTTAACATTTTTTGAGCACTTCTTATATGCCTGATGCTATTCCAAGAGCTTTACAAGTTCAAAGGCATTTACAGATGAGAAAACTGAGGCACTGAGAGGTTACATGACTTGCCCAAGATCACCCAGTGAGGATTCAGCTCCCAACCACCTGGATCCAGTGCACTTTAACTTCTGCTGCCTCCCGTGATGCCCGCCGAGTGCTTAGCACCGTGCTCAGAACATAATCAGCACTCTGTAAACATTAGCTGTTATTACCACTTTACAAGACTTCTGTGAAGATAAATGAAAGATGTACCTTAAAATACTTCAGAAATTGTACCTACAATACAAACAGAAGTCAGAAACAAGGCAGACGAACGAAAAAAAAAAAAACCCAGGACTGGGTTTTCCTGCATTTTGTTTTACTACCCCGTTGATTTCACCAACTTCAAAACCGGAAACAAAAACGTGCTTGGTATTTTCTTTCCTCGCTAATACATCAGTGGAGACATTTTTTTTTTTTTTTTTAAAGATTTTATTTATTTACTTGAGACAGAGAGAATGAGAGAGAGAGAGCACATGAGAGGGGGGAGGATCAGAGGGAGAAGCAGGCTCCCTGCCGAGCAGGGAGCCCGATGCGGGACTCGATCCAGGGACTCCAGGATCATGACCTGAGCCGAAGGCAGTCGCTTAACCAACTGAGCCACCCAGGCGCCCCCAGTGGAGACATTTTTAAAAGCACACATCTCAGAGTTGGCCAAGGAACCTTTTCCTATTTGTGATTTCTACTAATAAAAATAAGTTTGCCTGCCACTTATTCTAAAAAATGCAAATGGTATTATTAGACCAAGGAAGCCTGAAATTACAGTTCCACAGCTCCATCTCCTAAATCAGGGGTCAGGTGACCAAATCCAGCTACCATCTGTTTTTGTAAATAAAGTTTTATTGAAACATAGTCATGCATATTTGTTTCCATATTGTCTGTAGTGGAGGTAAACAGTTCTGACAGAGACTATATGGCCTGCAAAGCCTAAAATATATACTCTTTAACCCTTTACCAAAAAAGCTTGCTGGCCCCTGATCTAAATCATGCATTTGAAGTAGAGTTCTTCAATAGTCAGAAGATTTGTTCACTCTATAATGAAAGATGTGATGCCATGGAAAAATTACAAATTTGTGAGTCAGATAAAGCAACAGAAAAGACACATGACCCCTCTGAAGTGCTCGCCCTATTAGTAGCTACGTGTCTAATGACCATGACCTCACTCAATCTTCACAACAAGCCTGTACAGTAGGATCATTCCCATTTCACAGATGCAGAAACTGAGGCTCAGAGAGGTCAAGTAACTGGATTAAGGTCACACAGCTGGAAAACGGGATAGCCAGAACTTATGCCCAGATCCGAAGCTCTTGCTACTAACCCTTCACCTGCTGCCTCCGGGTTTCAGAGCCAGCTTTGTCCCTTCCCAGCCAAGCAGGGAGAGTAATTCGAGTCCTCATTCTGGCTCAGGGTAACTTCAGGAGCAAATGAGTACTAATGGATGTCATTGCCAACTCCAAAGCATCCCCTATTCTCATCTGCCCTTCCCTTTTTCCCACTTTTCTTTTTGTTCCAAAGAAAAAGGGCAAGCCTGCCCCCCCTCCCCTCCCACACACAGAACGCTTGGTGTTGTATGCTGAGCAGGGGTGGATTAAAGCAATGGAACAGTTAGGAAATCAATATGTAGATGGGTGAAGTTTTTTTGTTTTTTGTTTTTTTCCCCAAGTTTTCACTTCAAAGTCACTTTGGCCAATTGTCAAAATGTCAAGTGTGGGTTTTCTTTCCTTTTTTCTCTGGGTCCCCTTCTCAGCTTCCTTGCATTTCATGGTGTGAGCTGTTTTTGTTGGCCCTGGCTCCTAAGGAGGGAGAAATCCACCGGTTTCATTAGCTCTTTGAAAAACGAGGTGGGACGAAGTTGGCGAGGTGACAAGGTCAGCAAGAGTCATTTATCATTTTCGATGAGGCATAATAAACTCCTTGAAGCTGGACTCTAATTTAATTGTCTTCTACTTAATTGAGGAGAAGGAAGCCAGTACCAAGGTACTGATTGAAGGTGTTTTTTATTGAAATATAGACAGTTATTTGTATCCTGTAGGTGACAGAAAAACCAGCTTCTGGTTAGGCTGTCTCTCTCACATTCAACACGATCTTTATTTTGTGTCTAGTGGAGTCTAGATTTTCCTCCTCAAACTGATTCATCCCCTTTCAGTAAAAAATAAAGGAGTCAACTTTGACCCTTTAAAGCCTGTATCCTCATCAGAGAGCCCATCAGCAAATGACATCAGCTTTACCAAAGCTGACCATGTATCACCATCCCCGGTGAGAGCTTCCCCGATTCATGCCACCAGCAATGCTCACCTGAGTACCTACCAAGCTTTCTCGATGTTTTTCTTGTTTCCACTTTTACCCTCCAACGTTCTCGGTTCACCCAGCAGCCTGAGTGTGGAAAATCTAAATCAGATGATACCACTTGAATTAGTTATCTATTGCTGCGGAACAAATTACTCCAAAATTTAGCAGCTTAAGATAAAAAATAAACATTAATTATCTCACACAGTTTCTGAGGATCAGGAATTTGAGAACAGCTTAGCTAAGCCGTTCTGATTCAGAGTTTCACTTGAGGCTGCAGTTGGTATGGTGGGCTGGGCTGCTGTCATCCGAAGGCCGGACCGAAGCTGGAGGACCCACTTCCAAGGGCTGGGGCCTAGGGGCCTCAGTTTCTCACCACGTGGACCTCTCCTAAAGCTGCTTGAATATCCTCATGGTGTGGCACCTGGCTTCCTCCAGAGTGAGTGAACCCAGCGGGAGGAAGGCAACAGCTTCAATGTCTTTTATAGTCTCACCATAGAAGTTACATCTGCCGGGGCGCTTGGGTGGCTCAGTCAGTTAAACGGCTGCCTTCGGCTCAGGTCATGATCCCAGGGTCCTGGGATCGAGCCCCGCATCGGGCTCCCTGTTCAGCGGAGAGCCTGCTTCTCCCTCTCCCTCTGCCTGCCTCTCTGCCTACTTGTGCTCTCTATCTCTCTGTCAAATAAATAAATAAAATCTTTAAAAAAAAAAAAAAAAGAAGTTACATCTGCCATTTCCACATAGCCTGTTAGTTACCTGCCAGTCTTATTCAGTGTGGAAGGGAATAAATACCAGGGAGCAAGGATCACTGGGGGTCACCCTAGACACTGGCTATCAGATGACTTCCTTGCTTAAAACCATCCAATAGCTTCCTACTGGAATTAGAATAAAATCCTAACTTGTTATTATGGTTTACCAAGCCCTGTGCAACCTAGTCTCCACTTACCTCCCCCTTACCCACTGGGCTCCAGCTACTGTGGACTTCTTTCTGACTTCAAACATATTCCTGCCTCAGGGCCTTTTCACTTGCAATTCCCTCTGCCTGGGAGGTTCTTCTTCCAGATTTTCACATGACCAATTCCCTGTCATTCAGGTCCAGAAGCAAATGTCACTCCTGAGAAGCCTGTCCCACCTACCCTGGGACTCTAACTAGAATTGCCTTCCCTGTCCCTCCCCCCACCCCCCGCCATTGAGGATTCAAGAAGGAAACCTACTACATGTCAAATTTGGTTTAAAGTGTATCCTGGCCTGATCATTTAATTGGAATGTACTCTTCCAAGTAGAGCTCAGATGATTGGGTGTCTTCCCCTTCCCCATGTCTCTCTGAGCCTCTCACCAGACTCTCCAATGAGTTGATAGCCCCTCAAAATTGAACAACCCCTGGGAGCCAAGTGGATAGCCATAAGCAGATTCCTTCCCCCAATCCACATGAATCAAATCCTTTCGAACTCTTTGTGTGTGTATGTGTGTACACCTGCACTGTTACAGTGCACACTGGTACATCAGGGGCGACGTAAAGCACTTCATAACTTCACAAACTGCATCTCACATAATTCTCACAACAGACACGTTCAAGTCTTACCTCCACTTCACAAATGAAGAAACTGAGGCTTGCCTGACACTCTACATCAATTAAATGGCAGGATCCAGAATTCAAATCCTGCTTTAACTACAAAGTCTATCGTCTTGACATTCCATTATATTACCTCTCGTAAGGTTTACAAAGGCACTGTACGTAGTCATGGCAATCCACTGCATTTCTCAGGCGCCTGGGTGGCTCAGTTGGTTAAGCGACTGCCTTCGGCTCAGGTCATGATCCTGGAGTCCCGGGATCGAGTCCCACATCAGGCTCCCTGCTCAGCAGGGAGTCTGCTTCTCCCTCTGACCCTCCTCCCTCTCATGCTCTCTGTGTCTCATTCTCTCTCTCTTAAATAAATAAATAAAATCTTAAAAAAAAAATCCACTGCATTTCTCTAAACAATTTTATATTAATACCGCCCCCGACTCACAATAGCGTTGACTTGTGATTTTTTTTTTTACTTTATGATTTTTCAATTTTATGCCAGTATGCAAGTGATAGGCATTCAGTGGAAACTGTACTTTGAATTTTGATATTTTGGTATTTTGCTGGTACCTCCCTCTCCTGAGATGCTGGGCAGCTGCAGCGAGCCTCCGCTCTCAGTCAGCCCCGGGATCACAAGGGTCAACCACTGATATACTTGCAACCAGTCTGTACCCAGACAACCATTCTTTCACTTTTGGTACATTAGTCAGTACATTATATGAGATATTCAACACATTACTATAAAATAGGCTCTGGGTGAGATGATTTTGCCCAACTATAGACTAATGTAAGTGTTCTGAGCATGTCTAAGGTTGACTAGGCTGAGCTACGATGTTCGGTTGGTAAGGTGTATTACATGCATTTTCAATTTCTGATGTTTTCCCCCTCTGACTCTGATGTAATCCCATCATTGTTGAGGAAGACCTGTATGTGAAGTTTTTTTTTTTACCTTAACAAACAATATTTATCAAACATCTGCTCTGCAGCCAGCACTCTGCTAGTTACTGTGGGGATCCTGAAAAGCCTGACAACTCCAGCCCTCAAGAGGCTTGCAGTTATACGTTGGCTTCAGCCATTTCCCTAATATTTGGAAGAGTGACAACATTACTGCGATAGGTTAGAGCAAGGTGGGGAGGGGCATTTAAGGTCAGAAGGCAAATAGAGTTTGAATCAAGCCTTGAAGAATAAGAAGGATACAAATAGCAGAAAGGAGGAGGGCAGGTATTGTGGGCAGAAGGATGTGCTCTTGTGAAGGGAAGAGAAGAAAAGGCAGAAAATGGTGAGATGGCCAGGTTGCGAGAACCTGAGGCTGCTTGCCTGAATGTAAATGGTGTAAAAACAAAATCTAACACACAGAGAGAAGGATGTGTGAGCATAATTAACTGACTAACTGGGCAGGTGTCAATAAATATCTGTTGAGTGAAGAAGGAATGAGACATGATAAGAACTAGTCCTTTCCCAAGAAAATGTCATTGGATAATTAGCCTTACATCCTATTTGCCTGCTCTTAAGTAACCCAAATATAAACTTGAGGAAACCGAAGAGCCACATGTTTTCAATCAATTATGTATGTGGGGTCAGATAAACAGGGTACCCAGCTTTTTTCAAATTTTTCTGTCCTAGCACAGTCCAGGAGAACAGACTCCTCCTGCATGCTCAGGACTATGAACAGGGTCCAACAGAGCTGGTTTCTAACCCTGGCTCAGCCACTTCCTGGTTGAATGATATGACCAAGGTAAATAGCTTTTCTAAGCTCATCTGTAAAATACGGATAAAAGTACCATATTTACCGGGCTATTTTGGGGATTCATTTAGATAACATCCATATTTTATATGTACTCCGATATTAGCTTTCTCTCCCTAAGCCTGACCTTTTATTCTATAAAGCCAGCGGTTTAGATTGAGGTAGGAGGGAAGGGGGGACACGGGCACAGCAGGTGGGTGTGACCTCACAAACAGGCATTGTGGTGGACATCAATTATTTTGCCTGCCCAGAAAAACAACACCCCTCCTTTCCTGGTTCTACTCCATCCCCTATCCTAATCATGTGACAGATCCCACCTTCCTGGCCACAGTTCTTATGGGAGGACCTTATCCTAAACCAAATTGGGCCAACCACAAGGCCCAACCTCTTGGCTATAACAGTTGGGCCAGAGATGAGTACCTGATACAAACCAGGCCAATCAGAACTCTTTCCTGGAATTCTTGAACCTGGGACCGGGAAGAGTGGCTGTGTTTTAATTTCCGTCCTCTGGTATCCCCTATCCTAAAGAGGAAGTAGTTCTGCAGGAAGAGAGAGTCTCAATATTCACATCTAGAGTAGATATAAGACGGAGTAGAGACCACCTGAGAAACACTTTGGTTCCAAGGTCCCCCGGAACCAGCCATCCCTACCTTCCTAGATTTGTGAGTCAAGAAACTTCTCCTTTCTGCCTAAACAAGTCTGATCTGGGTTTCTGCCACTCACAACCCAAAAAACCCTACACCAGAGCAAAGAAGGAACTTCACTGGGACAAGAGGCTTATTTTATAGAATCGTGAGGTCAGAACTGAATTAAGAGGGGGTGTTAATGCCACACAACAAGGACTCACCAAGGCTTTTGAGCATGGAAGCAGCTTGGCGAAAGTAATCACTGAGGGTGAGTAAAGGGGAAATGAGACATCCAGGATGAATAACAGCAGGTAGAGGCTAGAGGCAGGGAGACCAGCTGGGAGGCTGTTGGAAGTATGGCAGAGAGTAGGTTACATTGTATCAACCTTCAGCAAGCAGTGGAGAGTCACCAGCTTCACCTTGTTGGCACACGAGCACTGAAAGCTGCCTCCACATTTGGAATTTTACTTGACAATGGCTTCATTAGGGAAAAGCTCTATCGACAGTCACATCAATAACTAGATGTGTAATTAACTTAGATTCCCACCCCTCCCCCAGGGGGTGGCAGTGGGGCGGGCTGAGAATATAAGGGCTCCCTATCATAGTCAAAGCTTTTATGGATGTATCTTCCTCCAGCGGGTACCACACTGACAGCATGGCTAAATGTGGCTTAATTTGACAATCCCAACAATCCATTGTTAACGACATGCCATTGTTGTAATTTGCATTTGGTAAATGCAATTTTTTGGCTGTTTGCTCTCCTTCTCCTCTGGGTTCCTGGCCACCGTGTTCCTTGGGGTGGGGGGGTGGGGGCAACATCACAAATACCATCTCTGCTATTGGGACACAACAGTTAAATAATGTGAAATTGCACTGATGCCAGTGAAATAAAAGTGAGTTTTACAAAACCGAGTTCCTTCCCTGAACATAATAACAGTAAATTTCTAGGGTCCTATAGTGTAATATCCATTAGATTTATTATGTTGCAATTCCCAGTCCCACTAGTTCTGCCTGAGGGTGAGTATATTACATTTCATCACAGTTTCATTTTCTCCTACAGATGAGAAATGGGAATGCGATTGCAGTTATGTAGCATGCATGTGTTAAATCTGATCTCTAATAAAATCAAACACATCACAACTCAAAGCACTTTAGCACAGTGTCGGCAAAATGAAACACCATCTGTCATCATGTAGAGATTGCCTTATTATAACACAAAATCAAACTACTCAGTGTGAACATTGTTACTTAATAAATGGGTAAATGAAAACTGATAATTATGATCTTATTTATTTTAAATGATTACTTAAAGCCACCAAAAGTGCAACATAATTTGTCAATTAGACACTCTGGACCCCGTAACAGCAGATAGAGCAAACACCCCTCTGCAAAAATGGTAAACAGACTTGATGAGAAACAAAAGAGAGGGACTGAAAGAACTTTCAAGAACGGCCAGAATGGGAGAAGATATTTGCAAATGACACTACAGATAAAGGGCTGGTATCCAAGATCTATAAAGAACTTCTCAAACTCAACACCCAAAAAACAAATAATCAAGTCAAAAAGTGGGCAGAAGATATGAAAAGACACTTCTCTGAAGAAGACATACAAATGGCTAACAGACACATGAAAAAATGTTCATCATCATTAGC
>NW_028037095.1:0-512 GCF_054177405.1 Leptonychotes weddellii | reverse complement strand
TCCCTCTGGGCCCGTCTGTGTCCTGATCTCCTCTACCTGTAAGGACGCCCATCAGATTGGCTCAGCACCTACCCCGTGACCTCTTGTTGCCTTAGTCACCGATATAAAGGCCTCCTGCCTACACACGGTTGCATTTGGAAGTACTAGGGGCTTCAACCTATGAATTTGGGGGCAGGAGGGACATAATTTAGCCCATAACACCCATCGTGTTGGACCCCACAGCTAACAAGTAGTGGGTGTGGGGTTTGGACTTGGGCCTTTGGCCCAGGATCCTGGACTCCTTCCAGGCCACTGCAGAAGTGCAGAGGCCAAGATGGCCCCCCGCGGTGGTTCCTGCATCGTGAGCTGCTCTGAGAGACTTCTGGATATCTCAGAAGTGCTGGCCTCTGCCTGATCCTCGGGGAGCACTGGAGCGCGAGTCTCTCACGCTCCTGCCTGCACACTCATGCTTGTGGATTGACGTGATGGGGGAGCGAGGACACACCGTGGTCTCCCAGGGCAGGGGAGGAACC
>NW_028037094.1:0-512 GCF_054177405.1 Leptonychotes weddellii | reverse complement strand
CTCTCTCTCTCTCATGAATAAATAAATAAAAATCTTTAAAAAAAATAAATAAATAAATGGTGGTCATTGTTTACACTATTTCCTTGTGGATTCTGTGTGTGTGTGTATGGATGATTTTCTGACCTTCAGACATGTTACTCGTATTTTGGTAAATTTCTGTGTTTTCTTCTCTTTCACCATCCTTGTTTGGTGAAGTCTCGTGATCCACATATCCAAATAACTGTTGATTCTTCGTGGCTCGGAGTTCTCAGATAAGCCAGATCACCTGCCTCAGGCGTTCACGCCACAGGCATTTATTGAGTACCTCACATGGGCCAGGCCCGGGGGAACTTATGGTGAAGTCTGTGCGCTCCGAGGGCAGACAGTGTCTGCACCGATTCAGCTCATCACTGTGGCTGAAACCCACCTTGGTGCAAATGTTCACACCATGGAAATGAGCACAAGCTTCTGTTCAGGACTTGCCCCCACCCCTCATTTTGGAACAGCCTGATGTTAAACACTTCCCAGCACAC
>NW_028037093.1:0-512 GCF_054177405.1 Leptonychotes weddellii | reverse complement strand
GTAGTGTTTTTGCGGTTCATTTGTGTTGTAGCATGTATTAGTACTTCATTGCTCTTTATGACTGAAAAACCTTTCTAATCTTATTTAAAAAAATCTATACTTGGGACGTATCAGTTCCACAAACAAGGCTTAGAAAATCTCTGTGTATCATCAGACCACTTTTTTTTTTTCTTTCCTGCCCTTTACCCATACATCCCTTCCAGAAGTCCCAACTCTAGATTATGTAGAGAGCTCAGCCCTGCTCTCATCCTTTTTTTCCCGTTTTGTTTAACAACATAGTCATGAATTTGCTTACTGACTCCTCCTTGTCTAATTCTGGGGCCCACGGACCATGGTTGGTTTCTGAGTCCCTTTTAGTATGTGGGTACGTGGTGTGGCACTTCCCCGGGGCGGCGCTCAGGACCTGTCTGCTCGGGGGGATCCAGTCTTTTCACCAAAACAGGCACTGAGCACCACATCACAGTGTGGCGTTACTGTCTGCTGTCCACAGTTAGCTTGTGAACTCAGTGTGA
>NW_028037092.1:0-512 GCF_054177405.1 Leptonychotes weddellii | reverse complement strand
GAGAGAGAGTCCTAAGCAGGCTCTGTGCCCAACACAGAGCCTGACCCGGGGCTCAGTCCCACAACCACGAGATTATGACCTGAGCTGAAACCAAGAGATGGACATTCAACCAGCTGAACCACCCAGGCATCCCAGGAATAGGTTTTGATGCTATTTGATGGGCAGTTATCCAGACCATAAAGAAAAAGAAGATGCTCTTTATTTCGACATTTTCCTGTCAAGATGAGCCCTGGCTGTTTATCTGAATTGAGGTTCTTAAAATCTTTTCACTCCAGTCAGCATCTTGGTGGTTACTGCTTCCAAGTATGAAATTGTCAACCCTGCCTCTACTTGATGTTTGAAGCATGATGGGCTTGAGCACATGAGTTCAGGAACCATTGGTCATGATTTTAGTTGTGGAAAAAAAGATGAGGTAGGAGATTCTAGTTGGTGGAAAGAAGTTGGTCTCTTACCTGGATTATCAGAGGCCATGAATTCACATGCTCAAAGTTCTGGTACTTCAGAGTACCCCA
>NW_028037091.1:0-512 GCF_054177405.1 Leptonychotes weddellii | reverse complement strand
GCGGGGGTTGTGTGGGTGATGTCTACACCCTTGGGGTTTTATTCAGAGTATGAGTTTTGCTGATTTTAAGTAAACAGCTCCCTCTAGGCCTAGCAATGCCTGCACATATGGACACCATGGGGAAGGGGCCTGAGGGCAGGCTGAGCTCATAAGGCAGCAGTGGTTGCTGCAGAAATAAGCCCAGATATGAGTTCTTGTATACAATGATAGGCATGGCTTTTGATGACAATTTTAGTTAGACTACCATTATACGTTTTTAAACTTTAAATGTTTTTTGCAGCATAATCCTCTGCAAATGAACTTTGCTTTGGAAATACGTTATTTAAGGTAAATCAAAAGCAGAGCAGACAGACCCCTCCCTGCCCGTTTCTGCGCTCTGTCTCAGTGGTGGTTCTTGACTTCACAGTGGCTCCTCTCCCCAGTGATGGCGCTTTTTGGGTTTGTGTGGGTGTGTTTTTGATTGTCCCAGGCCCTGGGGGATGCTCCTGGTGGCCAGAAACTAAACATGCTGA
>NW_028037090.1:0-512 GCF_054177405.1 Leptonychotes weddellii | reverse complement strand
ATCTCCTGTTGAGTTTGTAGGTGTTCAGAATGGTTTGATACCTATCTAGCTGAATTCCTGGGGCCAGACGAAATTTAGGTCTCCTACTCCTCTGCCATCTTGCTCCTCCAAGCATCAATACTTAGCCTTTAATGTGGGCTGCAGTTCCATTCAGCATTATAATAGATTCCATTGCACTTGCACAGATAACAATCTGTGTCACAGTTATTGGAAATTTCATGCACATTAAAATCCCCTGTTGAAAAGACAGTCTCTTCAATAAATGGTGTTGGGAAAACCGGACAAGCTACACACAAAAGAGTGAAACTGGACCGCTGTCTTACACTATATACAAAAATAAATTCAAATTGGATTAAAGATTTGAATGTCAGACTTGAAGCCATAAAACTCCTAAAAGAAAACATAGGCAGTAAGCTCTTCGACATCAGTCTTAGCAAAAAAATTTTTTTGGACCAGTCTCCTCAGGCAAGGGCAACAAAAGCTAAAATAAACAAATGGGACTACATCAAGCT
>NW_028037089.1:0-512 GCF_054177405.1 Leptonychotes weddellii | reverse complement strand
CAGAAAGGGTTCCCTTCCTTCCATGGTAGGATTTTTCTCTTTCCCTCTTTTTCCCCATTTTGTAGTAAATAGCCTCTTGCTTTACCTTTTTCTCACTCAGTCATGCTGTTTTCTCACAGCCCTCTCTTCCTTCTGTCCTCCCTTCCTTCATTCTTCCCCCCCTCCTTCTCCTCCTTCTTCCCCATCCTTCCCTCTTCCTTCTCTCTTATCATTGAAGTGTTTTACTGCTCAGATAAAACTAGACTGTAGCTAAAATAAAATGTAGATCATCAAGAGCCTAATCAGATGTTTCCTTATCATTTTTCTAAAGGTTTACCTGTTTGCTTCACCCCATTTGCTTTCGGCTCTCATAAAATCATGGCAGAAACACACTGATTGGAGCTAGTACTGCCAGGCCCTTATCTGTCTATCTATCTATCTATCTATCTATCTATCTATCTATCTATCATCTATCTATCTATCATCTATCTATCTATCTATCTATCTATCTATCATCTATCTATCTATCTATC
>NW_028037088.1:0-512 GCF_054177405.1 Leptonychotes weddellii | reverse complement strand
TCCTTAGCTGGGGGCACACCTGTGATGAGCACATGCACTGGCCTCTGGGAGGGCTAATTCCGTTCAACTTCTAAGTGGGCCTTGACCACACTGGGCCTCAGTCTCAGAGACGTAGGCAGGGACCACCAGTTGTCACTCCATCTCCACGGCAGATTCCTCTTGTAATTGCATCTTGCAGCAAGCCACACAGCTGGCTGGGATCTGTCTTCTCCAGTGCGGGCCTAGGGGACGCCCATCAGGTGGGCACAGGATTCCCTGCCCTGAAAACCCTTATGCTCTGAGGGCACCAGCATTGCTTGGGATAACTCCATAGGTCAGGTTTCAGAGTCCTAGTCAAAATGGACAATTTACCAATATTAACTTCTGCAGGCCACAAACATGGTATATATCTCCATATATTTAGGCCTTTTTAATTTTCTCTCAGCAATATTCTGTACTAGCAGCCAACCCCGAGGCCTATGGGTCAGATTCAACCCATAGCCAGTTTTTCTAAGACCAGAGAGCTAAGAACC
>NW_028037087.1:0-512 GCF_054177405.1 Leptonychotes weddellii | reverse complement strand
TGAACAGAACAGACAAGATCCTGGTCTTCGTGGAGCTCATATTCTAGCAGAGGTGGACAGAAAACAAGAGATATATGACTAAGTTTTATAGTGTGTTGGAAAATGATAAATGCACTTTACAAAGAAAAGTAGAACAGGGCTTAAGGAGTGCCAGGGCTAGGATGGGGCAGGTGGCAGGGGGATGGGCTGGGCTTCACTGAAAAAGTGAGAATGGAGAAAACATTTGTGGGCTGTGAGGGAGTGGGCCAAGGCAGATATCAGGGGAAGAGCCATCCCAGCAGAAGGAAGGCCAGGGCAAATCTTCCAGATGGGAATGTGCCTGGTGTGTTCAGGAAACCGTGTGTGGCTGCACATGAGTGAGTTAGGGTAGGAAAGGAGGGTGGAGAAATGAGGGAAAGGCTGTGTAAACTCCGAGAAACCGCAACAGCCATGTTGGCTTTTACTCTGAATGGAAAGGGGAGCCACTGCGGCTTTTTGAGCAGAGGCATCATGTGATCTGACTTACAGTTTAG